>NC_051237.1:20187590-20487590 GCF_015220715.1 Pygocentrus nattereri | reverse complement strand
ATACCAGCATCAAAACACAAAACATGCTGGATTTAGTATGGAGCTTATCACCTTCCACTGCTGCTGACCAGCATCCAAATCACAACATATAGTCGCTGTTGTCACTATTGGCCCCTTCCATTCTTCCATGTGCTTTTGTTTACTTGTACTTTTGTTTTTGTTTTGATTCTCCCTGTCCTGCCCCCTTGTTTCCAGACCCTGTCCTTGATTGTTTTCACCTGTGTTTACCACCTATGTCTTGTTTGCCTGTTGTATTTGAAGCCCTGAGTTTTCCCTAGTCCCTTGCTGGCCTTTGTTTGGTATGGTAGTGTTTGGTATTGTTTGGTGTTGTATCTTCTAGTCCCTGTTATAGTTCCTACTCTTTGTCTTCGTGTTAAGCTTGTGTTCCTTTGTCATGTCTGTACCCCGATCTCTCCACGTTGGCTCATTGACCCTGGATGGTCTTGACCCTGAATATGGATTTGCCCATAGTAAATCTTACTTATCTCAGCGTATGCGTCTGCCTCCTCATCGCTCCGAAACGTTACAGCTGTCCAAAGAAAAATGCATGCATGTCCATTTTTATTATTTTTACTTTTCTACGTTACTTGAAAACAGCTGTTCTTTATATTGTGTGGAAATTTCACGATGAATGGACCAATAGAAATGCTCCATAACTGCTTAGAGAAAAATCTCTCTCCATTGACTTACATTAAAAGTTATGAATATTTTGTCCTCTCCTGTAAAGCTATTATTTTGGAGATACTTGTTTTTGTTTGGACAGGGACAATATATTGGTGTTTCTGGTGACCAGCAATGCTGGTCTATGCTGGTTTTTCTAGCAGAGTAGCACAGCCGTTCTAATAAAAACAGTTCATGACAATCTCACTGCCTATCAAAAGGGACATGTTGACTTTTGAAAGGTGTTTTTTTGGCTTATGGCCTTAAATTTCAGGTTTATTACTCATTTTCCTAAGGCTTCTTAATTAATAACTACATAACAATAGCAAAACAATATGTAGTTGTATTCTGTGTTTTCCTGATGGGTTGATGTTACAGTGTAAAGGACTCGAATGGTTTAACAAGTGTTTTTCTAATGTAATGTTGGATGATGGAGCAGCAAATAAGTACATACAGTGGATACATACTATCTGGAGGATTGCTCTTATTAGGTAACATGTGGAGGGTCTACATTGGTGTCCCACAAGGCTCGGTGCTGGGTCTTCTTCTCTTTTCTCTTTATACCAGCTCTCTTGATGATGTAATATTATCTCATCTCTTACCACTGTTATGCTGATGACACTCAACTAATGTTTTCTTTCTCACCCTGTGACACACCAGTTTCCAGTCGCATCTCAGCATGACTGCCTGACATCTCTTCATGGATGACAGCTCACCACCTGAAGCTCAGTCCTAGCAAGACTGAGCTGCTACTCATCCCTGCAAATACAGGTCATCATCATGATCTTGCCATCTCACTTGAGAACTCATGGATTGCTCCGTCAGTAGAGGTAAAAAGTCTTGGTGTGATTCTGGATGGCCAGTTATCTCACATTGTGAACCTAACTCGGTCATGAAGATTTCTCCTGTACAACATCTGGAAGATCTGACTCTTTCTTACCTGAGAGGTCACCCAAGTGCTAGTGTAGTCTTTTGTCATCTCAAGGCTTGACTACTGCAACTCACTCTTGGATGGTCTTCACATGCAGGACATCAAGCCTCTGCAGCTCATCCAGAATGCAGCAGCACAGCTTGTTTTCAATCTACCCAAGTTCAGTGACTTAACCCCACTGCTGTATCAGATTTAAAACCCTAATGCTTGCCTACAAAGCCAAAATTGGACCAACCCCTATCTACTTGATGGCAATGGTGAAATCTCGAACTGTACCACGAGCCCTTTCGAGCTTCGAGTACAGCTCAGCTTCACCCTCCATCCTTCAAGGTGTGTGGATGACTAGCATCAAGACTGTTCTGTACTGGTACCCAAGTGGTGGAACAAACTCCCACTGGCTGTCCATACATCAGAGTCTCTTGCTGTCTTCAAACACAGACTGAAGACACATCTCTTTACACAGAACTTGAATCAGCACTGAATTAAGTATTGATTGTACTGTATTGTACTGCACTTATGTATTATATTTTATTGTTTCTAGCAGTATCTGAGCTCAGGACTGGGTTTCTCTCTAACCTATTGGTAACTAGCAAATATACTTTTTCTAGATAGACAAAGCACTTCTTGTAAGTCTCTCTGGATAAGAGCGTCTGCTAAATGCTGTAGCTGTAAATGTAAGTATGCGATGTGTGATTTCCTAGCAGAAGCATAGCTGTCTGTCTGCTTTCTGTATTGTTTAGCTAGTAAGGAAATTGCAAACAGCCTACCCTCAAATCCAAACCCAATTCCAAAAAAGTAGACAGTAGAAAAAATAATCGCTGTTTTTAGAAAAAAAAAAAAACAAAACAAAAAAAAAACACTATCTCCAAAATGGTAACTTTTCAGGAGAATGGAAAAAAAAGCCTTTATTTTTAATGTGTCAGTGGAACCAGATTTTTTCCCAAAGTCATTTTGAGTAATCTTTTAGTCCATTCATCAAAAATTTATACAAAATGGAAAGGGCACCCTGCTTTTTCAAATTATGTCAAAAACTGAAAAAATGGAGATACAAGGTTTTCTTCCAACAACAGCAGTATAAATAAAAACAGACAGCAATAATTTCCTTTTTTTGACCTGTATTCAGTTGAAAACAGTACAAAGACAAAATATTTTATGTTTTAAGTAATTAACTTTGTTTTTTTGTATATACACTGTTCAAAAAAATAAAGGGAACACTTAAATAACACAATATAACTCCAAGTAAATCAAACTTCTGTGAAATCAAACTGTCCACTTAGGAAGCAACACTGATTGACAATCAATTTCACAGCTGTTGTGCAAATGGAACAGACAACAGGTGGAAAATATTGGCAATTAGCAAGACGCACTCAATAAAGGAGTGGTTCTGCAGGTGGGGACCACAGATCACTTCTCAGTACCTTTCTGCTTTCTGGCTGATGATTTGGTCACTTTTGAATGTTGGTGGTGCTTTCACACTCGTGGTAGCAGGAGACGGACTCTACAACCCACACAAGTGACTCAGGTAGTGCAGCTCATCCAGGATGGCATATCAATGTGAGCTGTGGCAAGAAGGTTTGCTGTGTCTGTCAGCGTAGTGTCCAGAGGCTGGAGGCGCTACCAGGAGACAGGCCAGTACACCAGGAGACGTGGAGGAGGCCTTAGGAGGGCAACAACCCAGCAGCAGGACCGCTACCTCTGCCTTTTTGCAAGGAGGAACAGGAGGAGCACTGCCAGAGCCCTGCAAAATGACCTCCAGCAGGCCACAAATGTGCATGTGTCTGCACAAACCATTAGAAACCAACTCCATGAGGATGATATGAGGGCCACAGATGGGGGTTGTGCTCACAGCCTAACACCGTGCAGGACGCTTGGCACTTGCCAAATTCGCCACTGGCACCCTGTGATCTTCACAGATGAAAGCAGGTTCACACTGAGCACATGTGAAAGACGTGACAGAGTCTGGAGACGCCGTGGAGAGCGATCGGCCCCTTAGTCCCAGTGAAAGGAACTCTTAATGCTTCAGCACCAAGAGAGTTTGGACAATTTCATGCTCCCAACTTTGTGGGAACAGTTTGGGGACGGCTCCTTCCTGTTCCAACATGAATGCGCACCAATGCACAAAGCAGGTCCATAAAGACATGGATGAGCGAGTTTGGTGTAGAAGAACTTGACTGGCCTGCACAGAGTCCTGACCTCAACCCGATAGAACACCCTTGGGATGAGTTAGAGCGGAGACAGGCCTTCTCGTCCAACATCAGTGTCTGACCTCACAAATGGGCTTCTGGAAGAACGGTCAAAAATTCCCATAAACACACTCCTAAACCTTGTGGAAAGCCTTCCCAGAAGAGTTGAAGCTGTTATAGCTGCAAAGGGTGGGCCGACATCATATTAGACCCTACGTATTAAGAATGGGATGTCACTCAAGTTTACATGCATGTGAAGGCAGACGAGTGAATGTCTGTAACCTTTGTTAAAACTACATACAAAAAAAAATACAATAAATAATTGTTGGCCATATTCATAAATTTCAACAATATATTTGCATTTACATTTACAGCATTTAGCAGACACTCTTATCCAGAGCGACTTACAAGAAGTGCTTTGTCTAACTAGAGACAGTATCTTTGCTATTTACCAATAGGTTAAAGAGAAAGACGGTCCTGAGCTCAGATACTGCTAGAAACAAAAAGTCACTGTAGATACCGAGAGAAAAAGGAACAGAGTTGACCACAGAAACTCTGTGCCTACAATACAATACAATAAACTATAGTACACAGTGCAATGCAATAAAATATAATATATAAGTGGAGCACAATATACTGCAAACAATATTTATTTCAATGCTCATTTAAGTGCTGTGTAAAGAGACGTGTCTTCAGTCTGCGTTTGAAGACAGCAAGAGACTCTGCTGTTCGGACAGCCAGTGGGAGTTCATTCCATCACCTGGGTCCCAGTACAGAGAACAATCTCGACGCTTGTCTTCCACGCACCTTGAAGGATGGCGGGTCAAGGCAAGCTGTACTTGAAGCTCGAAGGGCTCGTGGTACAGTTCGAGATTTCACCATTGCCATCAAGTAGGAAGGGGCTGGTCCATTTTTGGCTTTATAGGCAAGCATTAGGGTTTTAAATCTGATGTGGTAGCTACAGGAAGCCAGTGAAGGAGCGCAGCAATGGGGTGACGTGGCTGAACTTGGGTAGATTGAAGACGAGCCGTGCTGCTGCATTCTGGATGAGTTGCAGAGGCTTGATGGCCTGCATGGGAAGACCAGCCAAGAGCGAGTTGCAGTAGTCGATTTGATAAATACATTTGAAATGTTTTTTTCCATATGGGATGTTCCAAAAAATGATAACAGGGGCATATTAACACTGTGTTACATCAGCTTTCCTTTTAATAATGTTCAGCAATCACTTGGGAGCTGAGGACACTGATTGTTGAATTTGTGAATGTATACATTTTCCCATTGTTGCTCGATATAACACCTCAGCTGCTCAGCATCCTGGGTCTCCGTTTTCATACATATTGTGCTTCATAATGTCCCTCAGGTTTATAATGGAGGACAGTTCTGACTGCAGGTAGGCCAGTCTAGAACCTGCACTGTCTTACTATGAGCCACACTGTTGTAACTTGCAGAACGCAGCTTGGTGATTTCTTGCTGAAACAAGCTGTGACATCTCTGAAAATCACACCATCTAGATGAAATGTTGCTCCAAAATGTACACCTAAGCTTTAATGGTACCTTCACAGATGTGCAGGTTACTAGTGGTGGACAGTAACGAAGTAAATGTAATTTGTATCTGTACTTTACTGAAGTTTCTCCATTACTGGGCAACTTTTTCCCTTTCACTCCACTACATTTCAGAGTCTAATATCTGACTTTTTCCTCCGCTACATTTCGAGAAATCTGTCGTTCCTTTTGGTTTCCGCGTGTATAAAAATGGAAAGAAAGAAGCGCAAAGCCAGAGCATCAATCAGGGCCCAGCGGTCACTTTGTTTTGAGCTTGTTTTGACCTGTTGGTCATACCGACCCAGTGCAGCACATGGTTCAGCATCAGTCTATTCAACATAAATGATGAACTAACCTAACTTTGTGTAAATAGAGCTCAATATAGAAATATGTCCACATATGCAGTCGAGACTGACGCGGCTTTTTTCTGAATTTCTACAAACACCATTTCAATTTTATAGTAAATTAGTTTGGGCTGGTTTATGTTTATGAACAGAGGCCTACAGATCAACATAGTAAAGGAGCTCATCTGTGATCCTGAGTTTAAAGCTTTTTTATTAAACTTAAACTTGGAACTAAGTTGTAAATAAATCTGAAACTGAAACTTTGCTTGTGTGTAAAAAGTGATTTCAGAGCCACTCGGTTCTCCCTGATGGAAACTGTTTACCTTCAGTGTTTTGTGCTTGTGATCATTTTAATAGACGTCAGCGTCACTAATTAATGACGTTCTATTAAAAGACTGGTTTACCAAGAGAGACGCTGGAGGACTTTCACCTGAAATAAGTTCATGAAGCCAGTCTGGTTATAAAAATGATAACAGGACATCAGAGCCAGAATTACTCTTTTAGTACTTTTACTTTATACTTAAGTACATTTGAAGGTAAATACTTTAGTACTTTTACTCAAGTGGAGGTCTAAAGGGAGGAACTTCTACTTTTACTGGAGTAATATTTTACCTTGGGTGTCTCCATCAAGTTACATGATTTGTGTACTTCGTCCACCTCTGCAGGTTACTCACTAACACACCCCCATAGCTTGACAGATCCCGGCTTTTGAACATTGAGTTGGTCACAATCAGGAAGGTCTGTTTCCTCTTTGACCTGGAGAACACAATGCCCATTATTTCCAGTTTGAAAGGTGGACTCATCAGACCACAGCACATTTCCTCTTTGCATCTGTCCATCTCAGATAAGCTTGATGGATATGGATACCATAGATGGTTAAACCTCTAAATTCCTTCCACTTGTGCATACAGACACATTGTTCTAATACTGCTCCATTATTTACTCAGTTTCTCACAAAGTGCTGCACTTGGGTATAAATGCTCTTTTTATCCCCAATCATGATGACATCACCTTTCACCTGTTCACCTGTTTAGCGGTGGAAAGTTCCAAAACAAGTGTTTTTGATCATTCCACAAATTTCCCAGCATGCTGAAAAAAGAGACCTTTTTGGAATGTGTTGCAGGAATCAAATTTGGAATTAGTGTATATTTACAAAAATCAATAAAAGTAATCCATATTTAAGGTATTTAAATAGTGGTCAGTGCCATCACTTCACAATAAGAAGGGCCTGGGTTCGATTCCCTGGCTGGACAACCAGGGTTCTCCCTGTGTCTGTGTGGGTTTCCTCCCACAGTCCAAAGACATGCAGTCAGGCTAACTGGACAAGCTAAATAGCCCCCCAGGTGTGTATGTGTATGTCTGTCTGCACTGTGATGGACTGGCAATCTGTCTAGGGTGTTTCTAGAATTCTCCCCAGTAACCACTGGGGTAGGCTCCAGCAACCCCCTGCAACCCAGGAGGATAAGCAGCTTAGATAATGTGAGTTTGGGTACTAAATACATCTTTGCATCTTTTGCTGTTTTCAATTAAATAACTGCAAAAGACAGTTTACACACCACTATTTGTTTTTATTTGCAGTTTACCTACTGTCCAAATTTTTGGAATTGGATTTGTATCTGCTTGTAGTTTTTCAAATGTTCATCCCACCTTCAAGATTCATCACCAGAAGGGGATTGGTCTTCATTGCATTTCCACCCCTGTGCTGCAATAGTCCAATGCTCCTTTCTAAACTTTAAGTCAGAATTGCTCACAGTGGTTGTGATGGGAACCAGACGTCTGAAGAGCCAAATGCCTCTAAAAGCTCCCTCACAGAAAACTATTATATGAAATGGATCGATACAGGCTGCCTGATGCCTGACACACTGTCTTATGATAGTTTTGTGATAAAGTTTAGATGCATTTTAATCCATTTATTGTAATCTATTTATGTTGGCGAGGTACATAAAGTCAGTCATAGTCAGTGCATTTCTCTAAAATGAAAAATTTCAAATGAAACCACTCTGAACGATTTTGTTTACACCTCAATGATGTAATTATCCAGAAATGTTGAAAAAAATCAGTGGAGTTCCCCTTAAAGACTGAGATTCTGCTGTTGGAGTTTAAGACGTGTGGCACTTAAGAACTGACAATCAGCCAGTAAAACACTTTAGTTAAAACCATTAAAACTCTACTATTAACATCTGAAATCTAAACATAACTGATATCAGTCGATGTCATTTTATCAGAATAGTTAGCCATTACGGTTTGTTAAAAACTGATAAATAACCCATAACCCATAAACCCATGAAGAAAATGTGTCCAAACTTTTGAATTTCCACAAGACACAGTACAGTGTCACACAAATGGCCAGTTTTGAGACTTTTATTTAAAAAATAAAATAGAAAAAAAAGTACATAGAAATATTGACGAGAAATAAAACGACAAAACAAAAACAAACGTCCCTCTAAATGACCTCTCGGATGCTGGGCGGCCACTGTGAGGACTGTCTGTGTTGAGAAGTTCAGGAGTGCTTTTTGGCCACTGCGAAAAGTACAGACATCAGCAAAAAAGGTACATTTAAAATCACTCACTGACATCTAACAGGAGCGAGTCACACTGAGCTAAAAGTACACGGCCGCGAGGCCAAGCCCACCAACACCCACCAGTCCGACAATCTCCTGGCAGAAAGCAGGACCCTCATTGTGAGCAGCTCAGTGTCTGACCACTCGCAAAGACGCTGGTTCTACCTAAAAGCGGCCGTCGTGGTTATATTAGCTGTATTGCATCGATAGGTGGGCAAGTCAAGAGTTCTAAGGACCCTCCAGCTTAGACTAGGAGAGTGTACAGTCTCTGTGT
The DNA here is from genome assembly GCF_015220715.1 of Pygocentrus nattereri. NCBI lineage: Eukaryota > Metazoa > Chordata > Actinopteri > Characiformes > Serrasalmidae > Pygocentrus > Pygocentrus nattereri. The sequence goes on along the minus strand of NC_051237.1, from coordinate 20,479,095 downwards.
GAGAGATACAACCTCAGAAAAGCACTTTACAGACTAGGTTTTGTGACGGCAAAAGTCATTCCAAACACAGGAGGCATTCAAAGTCTGTTTCTTTTTTGTTTTGTTGGCAGTCGCCACAAACATAGTTTCATCGTTACTGTATTGAGAGAGAGAGAGAGAGAGAGAGAGAGAGAGAGAGAGAGAGAGAGAGAGAGAGAGAGAGAGAGAGAGAGAGAGAGAGAGAATGATTGAGGGATAGTAAAGGAGAGAAGGAGAGAGAAATATGGAGAGAAAGGAAAGGAGAGAGGAGAGATAGGACAGAAAGAGAAAGAGAGGACAGAAAGAGGAGAGAAAAAGAACGAGAAATAGGAGATTAAGAGAAAAAGAGAGGAGAGAGGAGAGAGAGACAGAAAGAGAAAGAGAGGACAGAAAGAGACAGAGGAGAGAGAGGAGAGAAAGAGGAGAAAGAGAGAGAGGAGAAAGCGAGAGAGAGATTAAGAGAGAAAGAGAGAGGAAAAGAGTGTAAGAGAGAAAGAGAGAGGAGAAAGAGTGTAAGAGAGAAAGAGAGGAGAAAGAGTGTAAGAGAGAGAGGAGAAAGAGTGTAAGAGAGAAAGAGAGAGGAGAAAGAGAGTGTAAGAGAAAGAGAGGAGAAAGAGTGTAAGAGAGAGAGAGGAGAGAGTGTAAGAGAGAAAGAGAGGAGAAAGAGATTGTAAGAGAGAAAGAGAGAGGAGAAAGAGTGTAAGAGAGAAAGAGAGAGGAGAAAGAGAGTGTAAGAGAGAAAGAGAGAGGAGAAAGAGAGTGTAAGAGAGAAAGAGAGGAGAAAGAGAGTGTAAGAGAGAAAAAGAGAGGAGAAAGAGAGTGTAAGAGAGAAAGAGAGGAGAAAGAGAGTGTAAGAGAGAAAAAGAGAGGAGAAAGAGTGTAAGAGAGAAAGAGAGAGGAGAAAGAGTGTAAGAGAGAAAGAGAGAGGAGAAAGAGTGTAAGAGAGAAAGAGAGAGGAGAAAGAGTGTAAGAGAGAAAGAGAGAGGAGAAAGAGTGTAAGAGAGAAAGAGAGAGGAGAAAGAGAGTGTAAGAGAGAAAGAGAGAGGAGAAAGAGAGTGTAAGAGAGAAAGAGAGAGGAGAAAGAGTGTAAGAGAGAGAGAGAGAGAGAGAGGAGAAAGAGAGTGTAAGAGAAAGAGAGAGAAGAGAGTGTAAGAGAGAAAGAGAGAGGAGAAAGAGTGTAAGAGAGAAAGAGAGAGGAGAAAGAGTGTAAGAGAGAAAGAGAGAGGAGAAAGAGTGTAAGAGAGAAAGAGAGAGGAGAAAGAGTGTAAGAGAGAAAGAGAGAGGAGAAAGAGAGTGTAAGAGAGAAAGAGAGAGGAGAAAGAGAGTGTAAGAGAGAAAGAGAGGAGAAAGAGTGTAAGAGAGAAAGAGAGAGGAGAAAGAGTGAGTGTAAGAGAGAAAGAGAGAGGAGAAAGAGTGAGTGTAAGAGAGAAAGAGAGAGGAGAAAGAGAGTGTAAGAGAGAAAGAGAGAGGAGAAAGAGTGTAAGAGAGAAAGAGAGGAGAAAGAGTGAGTGTAAGAGAGAAAGAGAGGAAAAAGAGAGTGCAAGAGAGAAAGAGAGAGGAGAAAGAGTGAGTGTAAGAGAGAAAGAGAGAGGAGAAAGAGAGTGTAAGAGAGAAAGAGAGAGGAGAAAGAGAGTGTAAGAGAGAAAGAGAGAGGAGAAAGAGAGTGTAAGAGAGAAAGAGCCCACCACAACAGTCCAGGTCAAAGGAGCAGGTGGTGCTAAAGAGTCCAAATACTTTTTTTCCCACTTTAATTTTTTTTTCTTTTTTTAAAAACAGACTGTTCTTACATACAGGAACTGTTCACATGTACCTTGATTAGCCAGCTGAATGAGAGCGAGCGCGTCCGCGTTCCGCTCGCGTTCCGGTCCTCGCTGGCTTTCAGCAGGCGCCGTCACGAGAGACAAATGAAGAGAGGCTCAAGAGGAACTCCACTTTGCATAGTAACAATAACCTGTATGCCTGTGACGCTCAGAGTAACAGCAATACAGTTTAGTGTGCCATATACAGACGGAAATACAATACAGTACAGGAATTCTGACAAAAATAAAAACAATAAAAATAAGAGGCAAGGCAATACAATAAGTACCTGGAAATGCACATTAAAGATTCCAGAAAGGAATCATAGTAAGTTTCCCTTTCTCATCTTCGCTGTTTGATTTGATGCCCAGTCACAGCTCTGGGGGCTTGTTTCTCAAATCCAGATTAAATGGGACTGTGAAGGGGAATTCCAGCACATTTTCTAAATTCCAGCATAATTATATTGTTCAGATATAAACAGCCATTCCGAGTGGTTTGGTGTGAAATGCTCTGTTTTAGAGAAACTCTCAAAATTAGACTGTTCACAGTGGGATAGGAACCAGAAAAGCTCCATCACGAGAAAGTTATCATGGACATCAATAGTTAAGAATACACTGCCTGATGTTACTTCACAACAGTTCTGAGATAAACGTCTGGCCTAACCTGCATGATGAGGAGTTTAATGCCTCTAAAAGCTCCCTCACAGAAAGTTATCACATGAAATGGACAGACATACGCTGCTGTATGTTTGGATACATTGTCTTATGATAGTTTTGTGATAAGGTTTTGGCTTAAATGCATTTCAATCCATTTCATTTAATCCATTCGTGTTGGAGAGGTACATGCAGGGAGGCAAACAGTCCCCAAAGAAAACTTAACTTTCAGATTTACAACTACTTTACCATCACCAACATTACATATAAATCCCAAAAGACACGAGTAGGTTTCACTGGTCATGTTGGATAGAGGCTATTTTTGTGTTGCAGACATCACAACCTTTGGATTCTATCACCACCACTGTGAAGAAAACAGTAAGAAGTCAGTAAGTTTCTCTTCACTCAAAGTACTTTGAATGACCGTTTACATCCCAACGAGTGGATTATGCAGAAATTCTGAAAAATCAGTGGACTTCCCCTTCGCCATTGGCACTTCAGCCCAAGATGAGGCTTAATCCATGTGTGTAAAACAGCCCAAAGAATTTGAGTTGGACACTTTGCATAAAAGTTGCACTGTTTAAGAAGCCACTCAGCTTTAACTGCATGTTCAGGCTCCCTGCATCCCTCATTATGTACTTACAGCGATCTAAAAGGGAATAACACACACACTAGAACTGGGTCTATCACAGAGGCTTGAACGATGGAAAACAGGCTTCTTTGGCTGCCACAGCACAGCTCTAAATTAAGCCAAGACTTTCCAGCCAAGCTATAGGTAAGACAGATATAATATTAGGGTTCTGATGAGATACAACCACCCCCTCTCACTCACACACATACAAACACAGAAAGAAACAAGTTATTAAAAAAAAAAAAAAAAAAAACACACAAAAAAATAATGAAATAAAACAAAAAACAGGAAAGACAGCCGAGTGCTGAGAAGGACAATCTAGGATAAATGTCGCCACCTGCAGGCAGAGCGATAAAATCATTCCACAGAATGAACAAACACACATACACACCACACATGTGCGCGCACCCCAGTCATCTGAGGCTACGCAAATAAAGCTCAGCGTGTGGATCCTTTGTAAATGGGGAAAGGAATGACAGAGACCATAAAGTCATAACAAAATGAAAAAAAAATCTACAAAAAAATCAAAATAAAAATAAACAAAAAAAAAAACACATAAATATACTTCTTATTTAAAGTGGAAAAAAAGTCATTTAGAAATTATTGCACAAATAACGCACTCTGAGTCACCCACTCATACGTTTGTGCTCACATGCACACTAAAGGCCTTTACACACTGAGCGCGATTTAATGACGCATCAACAAATCAATTAGACCGTGTGCATAACCGTGATATCTTGCATGCTGAACACTGTTTATTGGAAGGTGAATGTGTGACATTATTTTATTCGCCATCTGTTTGACTGTTGTGAACTTTCGCAGGTGATATGAACTCACAAGCCAATCACTGTAGGCTCTACTGTTGGCATGGCGACAACCAGGCTGACGATCAGCTGGGTCTCAGGACTAGAACTTGTAATAAACGCAAAAAAGGATTATTTTCCACCTTTGTAAGGTTCCACAATGGTATGATCTCCCAACATTGGCTCCATTTTCATCCTTTGTAGGATGAAATGTAAAAATTGGAAATAAGACAGAAACACCATGGCTCAACACAAGTTCCTACTTTTGACTTGGTGCTTTAACACCTTTAGTGGGTGGTGGTGAGGAATGTTTGTTAACATCACCTTTAGAGGGCAGCATTGAGCAACGTTTGTTTATTTGATGTTAACACCTTTAGAGGGTGTCAGTGACTAATGTTATTTATCTGATGGTTGTTAACACCTTTAGAGGGCGGGAGTGCATGTTTGTTTATTTGAGCTCTTACTGTTTCTTTTGCCAGTTGGGAGTAATGCAGTATTCACAGCTGATCAGCCAATATTGCACTAAAAAAGCTGCACACAGTGCACAAAAAAGACAATCATTCAGCTCAATTATTTAAATGGAAATTAATCCATCCATCCATCCATCCATTTTCTAAGCCGCTTCTCCGTCAGGGTCGCGGGGGGATGCTGGAGCCTATCCCAGCAGTCTTCGGGCGGAAGGCAGGATACACCCTGGACAGGTCGCCAGTCCATCGCAGGGCAGACAGACAGACAGACACAGACACTCACACATTCACACCCAAGGGTAATTTAGCATGTCCAATTGGCCTGACTGCATGTCTTTGGACTGTGGGAGGAAACCGGAGAACCCGGAGGAAACCCACGCAGACACGGGGAGAACATGCAAACTCCACACAGAGAGGACCCAGGTCACCCGGCCGGGGAATCGAACCCAGGCCCTCCTTGCTGTGAGGCGACAGCGCTACCCACCACGCCACCGTGCCGCCAAAATGGAAATTAAGTGTTGGCTAAAATTTATGATGGTGACAGGCCCAATTCGTCCTCTGCTTTTGTCACGGACTGTGTTGGCACAGAGTTTGAGTTAATGAGATCTCTGTGTGAACCTTCAAAGTTTCAGTTCCTGAACGAGGCAGGGAAACTCTGTGCTTCTGTCACTTTCCCAAAAGTCACTGTTTGAAATGTTTATGAGGAGCGAAGGAGATTTTAGCACTTTGAGACATTCTACCCATCATTTTATTTGTTGTTTAGCTCCTTGAACAACGTGGCAAAACTCCAATAAAATCGTCATGTCCAGTGTGTTTTTTATGTGGGGGGGGGGGAGGAAAAAAAAAAGTGTCCAACTATTTCATCTTTGTGTGTTGTTTACTTGTGACGCACTAAGTGTGTAATGGCCTCATCACCAAGAAGACACGCTCACCTTCTAAAATACAACTCCAAACCCCTGAAGAAATGATGCAATAGCCATAATCCAGCACATCCCATCTATAGATGGGGTCCTTTAAGGCCAAAACAAAACCATTAAAACAAGATTAAAAAGTGAAATCACACAGAAAAGGTTTACAAATACAACAACAAAAACAAACATACAAACAAAAAACTAATTTTCCTTGTGAACGGACATTACAGGGTTAATGATGTTTCTGTTTCTGAAGCATCCTTAAGGGCATCGTCCAGGTAAGAAAACCGAAAAAAAGAAAAAGAAAGAAACCATGCAGAGATTGTGTGGTAGAGTGAAAGTAGCACCACCATGACCACAGCTACTGCAGTGAGCTGGGGCAGGAACCGCTGGTCTCTCCGTCCACACCCCACCAGCAGGGGCGAAGGCCGTTGAGTTCGCATTATTTTAAAGACGGGACAGGGATGAATAGGAGGAGGAGGAGGAGGGTGATGATGAGAAGAGGGTGAGAGAGGGGCTGGAGGTAGGGGGTGCTGTGGTGTTTATCTGCTGACACTGGCCGGCAAACTGTCCCTCTTCCTGCGGCGGGCCGGGTTACGGTTGTACTGCATGTGGCTGCGGTTGGCCAGGACTGGGCTGTGCACCACTGCAGGGTTGTGGAAGCCCTTCAGGGGGAACTTGGGACCTGCCTGAAAGACAGACAGACAAACAGACAGACGAGAAGAATATAAGGTGTCAAGTTGACCAAGTTTTTTTTGTCAATAATGGGATTGCATGCATGCGTCATGATGGAGACAGGAATCGGCTACATCAATTCTGAGATCCTACGCTTCACTCAAAGGGATCAGAGAAAATGTTCTATAAAGCTGTCTAATCAATACACACATCTCTGCTCAGAAACCCTGACAATATACTGAATACAAATAAACATCACACTGTGAACTGATGTGTGAGGGGGTTCCCTTAATCTTTTCCAAAAGTCTCCTAGATGACGTCAAGTATTTACCATCCAATATTTTAAACATTTTGGAAAAAAAAAAAACATATTGTAGCATAAGAAAGTCAAACTGAATCAAAGTGATGTGAAATTTATGATTTCATAATGCACCCATTATTTTCCTGAAGAATCATCCTGAAATCAAACTGCTGTGAGGTCAGAAATTGTATTGGTTTTGACAATAACATGCAAAAAACAAGAATCTGAGCAATGAAAATAATAACTAATAGTGATAAAATAAGTAATAATAATAAATAAGAACTAACAGCGATGAAACAATCAATAATAATAATAATAATAATAATAATGATGAAGTGCTGGAGTACAAATATAAAATTAAATAAAACAATGAGAGTGTATGAAAACAATTAATTGAAATAATAACACAATCTGTTATACATTATTAATATAAATTATTTGCCTTGTTCTTTAACCAAAGCAGTAGCTCTTGTAGCCAGTTGTAAATTTTTGTTGCCACTCCAAAATAAGAACGCAATGCAAAAAGTTTGAACACCCAGTCAAATGACATGTTTTGTTGATTTCCTAAGAGAAAGTAAGTGAACACATCTACAGAGAACACACAAAATCGTGGCAGTTTTAGTGCACAATTTCATTTTAGTGCACAATTTAGATTTGTTTGCTGAGTTTAGCACACAGAAAAAAACACGGACACAAAAGATGTGCCTTAACTTTTGCACAGGACACATTTTATTTATTTTAAAAAATGTTTTATGATTTTAGGCGTCAAATTTAGCTTAAAAAAAAAGTAATTTAAAAAGTAATTTAATAATTTAGGTGACCCTTAGTCCCACAACAGATAAATTTACTAACGAACTCACACACACTAAGGGGCAGTGATCACACTTGCGTGGAGAGGTGGGCTGCCCTATCCACGGTGCCTGGGGAGCAGTTGGGAGTTATGTGCTTTGCTCAAGGGCACTTCAGTCATGTACAGTCAGCTCAGGGGATCGAACCAGTGACCTTTCGTCACAAGCCTGGTTCCCTAACCTCTAGCCCATGTGCATAAAGATGTCAAGAAGTGTGTTCTCAGTAGAAGACGTGTTAATGTTAACTTACTGTCAGTGTAAAGATCTAAAATCAGCATAACTTTTAGATTCAACTGCATCTAGCAAGAAAAAAAATGGTAGCACAGCATGGAGGAGTTGGGGCTCGGCATTGGTGGGACTGTTATCTTGTGGAAGCAAGACAGTAAGAACTTTACATACCTGTCTGCCAGGTAAAACGTGGACAGGAAGACTCCCTGCCATCGACACTCTCCCCTAGGAGGGAGCAGACAGAGTTAAACACCTTCCGTTTACATACCAACAATATCCACAAGGGCTTACCAGCAAAGGAGTTCAACCACATTCATCTTTAGCGCATCCGCTTTCAAATCATGTGCCAGAGCCTGACTGCAATCCATGCACATGCAACTGAGCAGTAATATGAATTGACCTATACTGATGTGGGAGCAACAGCTCAAGATGATGTGGGTTTGTATGGACCAGTAATCACGAATCCTCTTCCTGGGGATCTACTTCCCTGCAGAGTTCAGTTCCAACCTGCGTCTAACATGCTGGCCCTCCCATCACACAATGCCAACGCATCTGATCCAGTCCTTCAAGGACGTCTGAAGACGTTAATTACCTGCAGCCGGTGTGGCAGACTGCAGCTGGATCTAGACTCTACAGGAAGGAAGATTCCCAGGACCAGGGTTGGTGACCACTGGTACAGACAAACAGTACAGGCAAAAAAGAGGAGAAAAACAGCTGCTACTATCTTTACCACTGTGCTTAAGAGCCTTTCATGACTAATTACAGAAGGTAACAAGTAGCACAACTATCCGAGAACAAGAAAGCATAAGCTCTTATTCAATAGATATACAGTGTCTCCTACAACGACTAGTGCATTTGTAATCCGCAAAGATTTGAAAACAAAACACTGCAGTCAAAAATTTCAGTGAATAATTTAAATGCACGTATTAACCTGCATATAACCAGATTTTCTCAGTAATCTGATCAATGCATTTACATGCACTGGAGTAATCTGATAATAGGGAAACTCCAGGTCTACATGAGTTGGGCAGTAATCATATTTCTGTTTTGCAACCAGTAAATAAACTCATTTAAGAAGATATGATGTAAACGTAATGTAAAACTCAAATGTCACAACGCAGCCTTTTCTTTTAAAAAATATTTGAAGAATATTATGGAATATTTAAATTCTGCATTTCGTCAAGCATGTATTTGGTTTCAGCGCAGCTCCAGAAGTGTTTTTCTGTGTCTTGCAGCAACAATGCTTGCTTATTTCTGGTACTGCCATCTGTTTTCATACATGCGCATCTAATTACGGAGCTCAAATCCAGCTCTTTTCATCAGATTTCTAGATCTTACTCCAATCCAAGAAATAGGAGTATCTGGTTACCAATCAATTACCAATAATCTGGTAACTGCATGAATCCAAGTATGGCCAGTTTACTGAGCACATGTGAACACACTCTGTGACGTTACTGCAGCGTGATATTTGTTTATCCCCTGTCTGTCTGCGCTCACCTGGTTGGTCGGGGGCATTGAGAGCGGAGTGCTGATGTTAGCTTTGCCCATCTGCAGGTCAGCAGGCAGCGCGCCAAGGGCCAGAGTCTGCAGAGGATAGGACGTCACTACTGGAGCTGCACAGGGCGTACAGTCTGAGTCCTGCAGAGAGAGAGAGAGAGAGAGAGAGAGAGAGAGAGAGAGAGAGAGAGAGAGAGAGAGAGAGTGAGAGTGAGAGAGAGAGAGAGAGAGAGAGAGAGAGAGAGAGAGAGAGAGAGCGCGCGAGAGCGAGAGCGAGAGAGCGAGAGAGAGAGAGAGAGAGCGAGCAGCGAGCAAGCAAAAGAAAGGAAAAATGAAAGGCCATAGAAAAAGTGCAGGAAAGAAAGTGAGCAAATGGAAGAGAGCAAAAGAGAGAGACAGGGAGAGAGAGACAATGAGAGGCAGAGAGAATGACAGAGAGCGAGAGAGACAGAAAAGGAGACAGGTAAAAATAAGGAATGCTGTTGTAAGGTCAGAATGAGTAAACATTTATATATTCATAACACAGGATAAACTCAGTTGGCCTGTTAAATTCTGTGAGCTACATTCCTGGTTGATCGACTGCGTTTGGACTCAGGGGGTAATTCTGTACTTCTGATTTCTGATTTCTGGTCAAATTGTGACTTTAAGGCAAAAGTGAGGACCGTCCAACAGTAACATCCCTAACATCTTCTCCTGTTGGACAGGCTTGACTTTGACCTTCAGTGATCTGGCTAAATTGAGAAATCCTGCTAGGTGAAATCTCTCTGAGAAGAGGAGCAGCTCAAGGCTTACGATATCACTGCCGGACAGCGAGGAGGCAGAGGAGTGCTGTTGGGGGCTGGATAGAGACATGGGTGAGTCGGCACTGTTCGGAGAGACAGAGTCCCTCTGGGGCGGCTCCTCCACACCCACACCCAGCAGAGCGCTGGGGTCCGCCTGATCCACACAGTCTTTATGAGCCGGACCTGCATAAACACGCACAAAGGGAGAATAAAAGAATGCCATTAGTACTGGTCTAATTAAGCCCGTAAATGAACTAATTTAGCCCGTTTTTACTCAGATGTAGTCGATCAGCCAAGACATGACTGGAGTCCAAAATTTGCTTCTTTACATCTGAAGGCTAACAAACACCCAGAACTTGGTTACATCCCCAAAACGTCCCTCAGTCTGCTCAACTGCATCCAGGTCTCCATTAAGGTCAAATTTCTCAGTGTCATTAGGGACACAGTAAGACTCGCTGTGAACAAAATTAACAAACCAGCAGGCAGACAATCCAGACAACAGGGTCTGTATTCACAGACCACCAGAGTGCTGATCTAGAATCAGAGTTTGTGACAATGACAGTCATAAATACAGAGGAATCTGATCCAAGATCAGTCCTGCTTTGTTAATACCAGCCCTAGTTGTGTCTGAAATGGCTGCCCATAGTGGAGTTTTGCTCATTTAAATAGTCCATATTAAGTCTAACTGTGCTCTAAACCAGGGGTCCTCAACCTTTTCTATCCCAAGGAACACCTGTTTATAAATACAAAGAACAGTGGCCCAAAGGAAAACGTAAATCCACTTTTTAAATATCATTTTCTTCTTTTCTTAAGTGCCAAACAAGGTCAGAATGTCCATTTGTTACAATTACATGTCCCAAAATTTGCATTTATATCAAAATGCATATTTGCAGAGATGTTAAAAAAGGGAAAAAAAGCAAGAAAATAGAAATGATGTGGACTGTGATTTATACCTGCAGTATATTGCATTTTCACTGAAAATACTTCACTGCCTTTGGTCTTGAGATTTCTCTTTAGTGTTGAGGGTATTTGTGGTTAATCTGAAAGAGCCAAACCTCAGTCCACTCACCAGGTTTTAGGATTAGCGTCGTCACCATCAACAACACTAATAAACCATACTCTGTATCTGGTACTCTGTATCTGTTTTTTGTCATCGCTTCATCAATTTGAGTTTAATCGCTCAAGTCGCTGATGCTCAGCCAACGTGTTTCGATCTATGAGCCAAAATCAAACTTATATGTTCTCTATTATTTTATTTTACAGCAGCACGCTCAAGAAACAAGAGCAAACGGCAGTAAAGAGTGAAACGTTAAAACATGCAGGTTACGCTGACGGTACAGCACTGACGTGCTGCTAGAAGAGGAATGCAAGCTCTGTTGATGAATTCCTTTGCAGCTAGGATTCACTTGGAAGCAGCTCAGCTGTCTAGTTACAGACCTGAATACGGATGGAGTTTTCACAGATGTCAAAATGGAGCGAAATAGAGAAAAAGTCCAGTATGTCCCCACCAAACAATTTGGGTGTGAAAGCGCTCTGAGAAACCTCTGGCTCACTAACTGTCAGTCGTGGGCTGGAGGTCAGGGAACCAGCCCTTTGACCGGAAGGTTGCTGGTTCGATCTCCTTGGCTGACAGTCCATGACTGAAGTGCCCTTGAGCAAGGCACCTAACCCCCAACTGCTCCCCGGGCGCCATGGATAGGGCTGCCCACTGCTCCGGGCAAGTGTGCTCACTGCCCCCTAGTGTGTGTGTTCACTACTGTGCATGTTTGTGGGTGTTTCACTGCACGGATGGGTTAAATGCAGAGGTCTAATTTTACGGTGTGCAAACACAGAGACTAATTGTATTGTATTGTCTGCATCATGAGGCTGCATGTTGTCTCAAACTGTTGACGTGCAACGTTGGTATTGGAAGGTATATTGGTTATAATTTGAATACATTTGCTTCTTGACTCTTAACTACTGAGTTAATCTTTTTTTCCACTTCAACGTTATCTGCCCTCTACGAGCTATTGCCTCCCCTGAGGTCATTACTGTGGACCACTACTGGGTGATTCCGCAGATCACAGGTAGAGAATCCCTGCTCTAAACCACACAGGTCTGTGTGACCTTAAAGAAGATCTGGTTGCAGTTTAAATTGACTGAGGGACGTTTAGGGATGCATTTTCACATAAATGATTTGGGTGACTATTGAGTTCTAGTGTTTGTTAGCAACGCAAGACTCATAGCTCCACTTCTAAACTACATAAGAAAAAACTAGGCTCCAAATATCTCTTGGCTGATTGACTACATCTGGGCTAAGTGGAAAATCTGGCATATTAGATGTTTTGAGTAACTACTCCTTTAAGGCTGTGTAATATCTAGGAAACTTTAGCCTTATACGACTAACTAGAGGGACACTAATAGAGTCCAAATATTCCACAACCATTTTAAAGCTACCATGTTCGTGTACCGTAGTTGATTATTCACAGTTGGTGTTTCCTACTTTTGACCATTTTACTTTCCTAGCATATTGTTAGAAAAACACATACACATTACCTAAACCGCTATTTTATCTGGGTTTGGGGCAGCAGCCACTGGATGGATCCCAGAAGCTAAGCAGTGTTGGGCCTGGTTAGTGCCTAGATGGGAGACTGCCTGGGAATACCAGGTGCCGTAAGGTGCTTACAGACAAACCACTCAGAGAACACCTGATGGGTAGAAACTGTATTTATGGATGAAGTCTGTAACACACACACCCACACCCTCACACACACCCCCACACACACCCCCACACACATCTATTTTAAGAAGGGGTGATAATACACTGACCACTTGGGAGAGTTCCTTTGGTCACTGTTCAAAAGGCTATACATGCCATTACAGAACTAATGTTTTGCCCTAATAAAAGTCATCCATCATATTTAAGCTCATTGACGAGGAGAAAAGGGACTGTGTAGTGGACGGACTGCTGAGTGAGCGACAGACACTTTCCCCATCACAGACACAGAGACATTCTGCAGGTTCAATTAGATTTCTAGCCGTGATCAGCATTTTAACTCACTGCTGGGATGCTACAGAAGAGACTATGCAGAGATGCAGGCTGTGGAGTGAGAGACCTACAGACAGGGTTAAAATGGGAGCAGAACAACCAGGAAAAAGCATTTCAGCACTCTACGTAAACTGTCTCTCCAGTGTATTTAACAATATCTAAACAGTGTTGACCTCAACAAAATACATTTAACTCTGGGTTGTGGGGGCTGCTGGAGCCGATCCCAGCGGTTAATGGGCGGAAGGCAGGTAACAGCCTGGACAGGTCCATCACAGAGCAGACACACTGACGTATACATTCTCACACACACACACACACACACACACACACACACACACACACACACACACACACACACACACACACACACACACACCTGGTGGAATTTAGCCTGTCCAACTGGCCTGACCGCATGTCTTTGGACTGTGTATGGAAACCCACAGAGACACAGGGAGAACATGCAAACTCCACACAGAAAGAACCCTGGTCAACCGACCAGGAATCGAACCCAGGCCCCTCTTCAGTGCTACCCACTGCATCTCAGTGCCACCCATGACAATAATAATAATAATAATAATAATAATAATAATAAATTGATTAAACGATGCTGGTTGAGCTCACTGTAACCAACTGTGCTGGCGAGCTGTTTCACTTAACCAAACATTTAAGGACATGCATGGTCATCTTCAATAGATCACAGTCAGATTATATGAAAATGGAGCTGGATAGCTGGTTAACTTGCTAGGCTACCACACCTTAATCTACCACTTGTGGCTTGATCATCAGCCAAGTCAATATTTTAGCCTAGAGTAGCTAACCAGGCTAACTTCACTGAACTTAGGAAGAGCTCCACACCATCCAAACACCTTTTTAATCCTCATCTACAGCTCGTCACACTCCTGGGCAGAGAAGGGATACAGGCAGCTTACCGCCATTCCTCTCTGAACGGGAAACGTGCTTGCTGCCCCACTTCTGAACGATCCACTCCCTGTAGTCGATCACTTCTTGGGTGACCTTAATGATGCGCCCCAATGTGCTGTAGCAAGAGAGCAAAGAGCAGACCAGTTTAGACCAGACAAGTTCTTTATTGTGCCGATTTTATTGTAATATACATAACGGTGATAATATGGCAGATACTCATATTTCTGCTTTTGTTATTTTAGAGATTTCCAGTGCACACTTTACATTTACACTTAATAAATATGAAATAAAAAACGATCATCAGCATAAACTAATATGTTTAAAAGGACTCAGACCACAGATTACTTGTTTTTGCCAATTAGAGCCTCTATGGCTGAGGTAACTAATAGGCAGAACACGGTCCGAGTGCGGACGCAAATGCTGTCCTAAGCCAACCTGGACCTATAACTGATAAACTATGGAGAGTTATTTAATTTCAACAGGGTGGTCCTATTTTAATCTGCACAGCTTTTCTAGCCTTCATGGTACCACTTTAGCGGCCCAGGAGACTCATTGTGCATTAGGATGAGCACTGAGACTCGAGTGAGTGACGAACATGTAGGACAGGGATGAAGAGAGGAACAGCAGTCAGAGAAGAAAGTGAGTCAGAGGGAAGTTATTCCACACAGCATTCTCTAAAAAGAGAAAACTGACCATAAATGTTGTTGAAATATTTATTACCAAATTGTACTTTATTTGATTTGACATTCAGTAGTTGACTAAGATGTTGATGTACCTACTAGGCTACTTCAGTAAACAGTATATGGCACTAAGTCATGATGCAAGTTAGACATTATGATGTTCTGGACTTTTACTTGAGGAAAATCACAAAAACACTTGTCCTCAACACTCCTTTCCTCACTATCATGAAACTTTAAAAAGGATGCAAAGCAAAAAGGTGTGTGTGTGCATGTATGTCCTACCTGTCGCTGTCTTTGTTGGGATAGGAGTTTGCAAGTGGTGACACTGCATGGCCGAGGACGATATAGGCATAGTCAAAAACCTGCTTCACCTGCATGGCTCCATACGAGCTCCTGCCCACATCATTACCTGACACATCAATCCGGAAAAAAGGCAATTAATAACACAATTATCTTATCTTATAATTGTGTCATTCTACAGAAACGTCCATTTTTGTGTCCCTAGTGTTTACAGATATATTACACTTAAATAAAAAAAATGTTAGGGTTACAATTTATTTACATTTTAAAGTAAAACAGTAAATTATTTGAACAATTACACCGTCTTCAGCGTCAATTTAGCAATATTGGTTTTCAAATCAATTATCTAGAAATCCAGGCACCACTGAAGAGCTCATCCTCACAGTCATGTGTGAAGGGTGAGGCCATATTTTGAGGTAAAAAAACATGTTTTTCTGCAATTTTAACCACAATAATCTATACATGACTATGAAACATACATTAACTGATAAAGAAAACGTCACAAATAAATATGATAAAATACATCATGAAAGTTGCGGTCCCAATGTGCCGTGTCACTGGTGTTACTGCATAAGAAAAAATCTCATATTTTGAAATAAAAATCACATTGATGACAATCACTCGACTTCCTTTCACCCGCTTTCTGAAGATCTATGAAGAAAAGCACATGGTAAGTCCACGGCGTCTTTTCAGTTATCAGACATTTTCTCATTTAACTCACGATTTCATGAAGCTTTTAGCTGAAGTCACTGGTATGACCTCCTTTATTCTTAGGTAATTGTGAAAAAATAGAATACAAATGGATTAAATGACATATTTTACTGGAAATTCCATGACTGACAACACGAGGTTTGAATCCGTGTAGCAGCCGTTTTGCAAAATGCAAAAAAATTTTTCATTAAAAATGTCTCTGGTGTTACCCTTTATGTGCAACACCAATGAGGACTGGTAACACCAGTGACACCTGTGGGCAGATAGAAGGGTGGACGTTTCTGTAGAATGACCCCTTAACAACAAACTTGCAAGTTTTACTACAATTCACTGTGAACCAACTACAGTTTAACATCTGTCAGTTCATTTGCTGATGACGAGTCATGAGTAGGTTGAGGAGCGAATGAGCACCTGCAAGCAGAGGGTCCTCTATGCAGAGCATAGAGGGCCTGTAGCCGTTGCCCATGGCCTTCATGATGTCCTCTTTAGCCATGTACGCTCCGCCGTTCTTTATCCTGATGCCCGTTTTCAGGTAGTTGAAATGCCTGCCGTACAGCTCGAAGAACTCGATGAGCAGAACGCCCAGGTTTGTGTTCGGAGTCCGGGCATCGAATCGTGGGTGTAACTATAAGACAAGAACGAGCAACAGTCACGATAAAGAACATAAAGCCTCTTCTCACTCAGCTACTGACCCATACAGTACAGATCAAAGAGATAAATACAATAAAATGATCCAATTACCCCAAGTGTGGTCATTTGGCTACATTTTTAGTGTCTAAAGCTTGTTTTTTACTTTTGTACTTGAGCCATGAGGC
Source organism: Pygocentrus nattereri (assembly GCF_015220715.1). Lineage (NCBI taxonomy): Eukaryota > Metazoa > Chordata > Actinopteri > Characiformes > Serrasalmidae > Pygocentrus > Pygocentrus nattereri. The sequence continues at coordinate 20,463,029 of NC_051237.1, read as the reverse complement.
CAATTTAACTAACAAGGATTAGAACAATACATTTTATCCTTTAGCACTTTAGCACTGTGCAAACTGCATGTTCCATCATTACATATTCCTTAAGCAATGCAAAGTGGAAAAGATAAACCATAAACCAAATTTGTTCTCATTTTTTTTTTTAAACATTATTACATTTTCAACACAGTGTTCACTGCCCAGTCCATACAGTCCATAAGCTGCAAATAACTGCCCATTGTGAATTCTTTATTCCTGTGATCACAAGAACCAACTAATTTACCCACATCCACAGAGCTCATTTATCTTATCACTGCGGTCAGAAGCAGAACCTTGTATCTCCAGATTTTTTTTTTGTACATTTTGTATTTTTATAAAACAGAATTTAAAAATTGCCAGCTGCCCTTTCCAATGCAAATCACTTAAAAATTGAGTTCTATTAACTTCATTTCAAATTCAAGAATATTTTCCTACTCCTGTACAGTTACTATTTTTGCCGATAAGAGGTTTCATTTGATCACAGCATTAAGTAAGTCTTAAAGGCACAGTAACAACAATGTGTACAACTCCTAAGGGATGAAGAGGTTAGAAGATGGTCATACAAAATAATTCTGACTATTTTTGGTACATAAAATCACACAAATATAACCAGACCTCAAGGGGGCAAAAAGCAGGATACAAATATGGCTCTTTGGATATGAAACAAACAAACAAACCAAACAATCTCAAATACACATGTTTTATGTCGCATCAGATCTATAAACATGGACAAAACGCATGTTGCATATCTGGAATTGTAACATTCTGTTTTGATAGTACATCAAACGGTATTAGCAACATAAACATTTTTGAGATTATTTAATAACTTAATGCAATTTGAGAAAAGTTGGTACAATGAAAATAAAGAAACTTCAGACACCAAACATGGAAAGGGGAAATTGTAAATAAATTGTAGTTTAGATCACTTAGGCTGTTGTTGCTCACTTGCAGAAAGCTGATGACCATCAGGATGAGGCTGTAGGAACTGATGCCTCCAGTAAAGACTTCATTCAGGTCTCTCTGTAGGAGGAACTGCTTCAGAACGAAGATCAAGTAAGGCAGCACGGTATACTTCTGCAAAGAAGGAGGGAAAAAAAAAAAAAAAATGGAGGAGCTTTAGACAACCCACTCCAGCAGCAGGAGGGACAGGTCAACTGTATGAGAAACAAAGATACGGGACTGAGATCAGAAAAGGAAGGTAAAGAAAGCCTCATTTCACATGGGACTTCTCCATCTGTTCAGTCGCAGAGCAGCAACAACGTTCTGGCTCAGACTCCAGAAAGAAAGAGCACTAAAAACTGAAAACCAGCCCAGCAAAACACGAGCATAACACATGCACAGCCTCATCATGTAAAGTCCTTACTAGGGTGGGAGATATATATAATATGTGCCACAATAACACACTGTCATATATATATCCGGCGACCTGTCCAGGGTGTATCCTGCCTTCCGCCCGAAGACTGCTGGGATAGGCTCGAGCACCCCCCCGCGACCCTGACGGAGAAGCGGATTAGAAAATGGATGGATGGATGGATGGATGGATGGATGGATGGATATATATATATATATGTGTGTGTGTGTGTGTGTGTGTGTGTGTGTGTGTGTGTGTGTGTGTGTGTGTGTGTGTGTGTGTGTTCAATTGCTGTACCAGTTTGCTACCAGTCAATGTAATATCATGTCTAGCATTACAGAGCGAAGCAGTGCCCTTCACAAATACTGGCACCCTTGGCAAACATGAGCAAAACAGGCCGTAAAAACAGTCCCTACTGCTTAACCGTTTGATCTTTCATTCAAAACATTAATATCTAAAAAATCTAGCCTTTGTTTTATGTACAATAACCAAAAAAAAAAACCTAATACATTTTTCCCTCAAATCTATGTATAAAGCCCAGAGAGTTAACCAAGTTTTCTAAGAATTGATAAATCAGTCAGATTAAAACAAGACTGTACAGCAGGGCTGAAAATTATTCGACATCAATAATTCTGAAATGCTGAAGTAATAATCTTCAAACATGTCAGATTTCAAACTGACAGAAGTCCCCACACAGCTCATCTAGTCAAGCAGCTGAAGAAAATGCAGAATGGTTGCTTAGCGGTTACTATGATATCCCAGGTGGCTGCTAGGCTGTTAATAGGCAGTTGCCATGTTGTTGCTAAATTACTGCTAGGCAGTTGCCAACACGTAGCTAACACGTTAGCTACGTGTTGTCAAAAATGAACTGGAGTCGATGTGATGAATGAGGGATGAAAAAACTATACATAGAGGAGTGTGGGTCAGTGTGGCTGTGGATTACAGTTTGGGAACCTGCTCTGAGTGATTACATGTACTTTGGCGGCTGTCAGGGTAAAGAAAGATTTGGACTTTGTTGGGGACGAAAATGAATGGGACACTATGGGAGGAAAGAAGGATGAAAAACGACACAGAGGAGTGCAGGTCAGTATGGCTGTGGATTAGAGCTTGAGGACCCTCCCCGAGTGAGTACATGTAGTATGGTGGCTGTCAGACAAAGAAAAGCATATGCCTTATTTGTGCGTGAAAATGAATGGGACTCTATGGGAGGAATGAAGGATGAAAAAACAACACATAGAGGAGTGTGGGTCAGTAAGGCTTTGCAGCAGAGGTCCTACCCTTAGTAAGTACATGCATTTTGGTGGTTGTCAGACAAAGAAGTGATGGAGTTTGGGTGGTGATTTTCTTATCTCGAAAACTGCTACACGGCAAAAATCAGGCAGAAAAATAATAATAAAAGACAAGAGGAATGAATCTGATAACATAGTTACTCATTGCTCCTCACATGAATAATCAACTATCAAAACATTTTTGCAGCCCTACGGCTCATTAAAGTACTTAACAGGGCTTCTAAACTTCATGTGTAAAATATGCCCACTATTAGGTTTACTATTTCATTAAGGTTTATTAAAAAAATAAGCTTGTGCACAAGATGACGGGTCCTCTTCAGCATTTGCTTTGAGTAGCTCATGCCTTAGCTTTAGCATTAGCTCACATGAAGAGGTAGCTTAAACTTCCTCATTAGACAGGGCAAACTACTGCTTTATCACCCGGTGACTGACAGATTTCCCTGCTCTGATTAATATAAACACGATTTGCGAAATCCTTGTAATTTTGTGGCTTTAAATTGGCTCACATTTATATTCTGTCAGTTCTTAAACATCTCACGTCTGCACTGAATATCTTGCAAAGCCGGTTTATTTTTGAATAATTAAACATTTGCATTCACATGTTCCCACAAAAGGATACTGTACAGAGACGGTCATGGGCACAGTAACATTCACGACGTGAGCAGATGGAGGCGGCCAACCAGAGAAGAAATCAGTAAAACATAACAGTCGTGAGTTTTATTTTCAAATAAAACCACAAAACCTGAGAACGTGGGCATTTTATACACAGAAAAACATGTAAACAGATTCTGGTAGACAAGAGTTACTGGGTTGTTGCACGGCTACTCTAACCTTGAGGGGAGAATATGGACAGCACTAAATGAAATAAAGCAGTAATAAAGAGCCACACTAGGCTGTAGTTTTGTATCTTGCCTATTTAGCAGAGCTAACAGAAAATTAACTGCTACACTAGGCTGAACTATAAGAAAATAGCAGGGGTGCAACCAACCCTCTAAGCTAGACATTTAAATGATCTACATGTTGGCAATGTGTGTGTGCTCACATTCTAAGACGGTCACACTCCCAGGGAGAAGAAAGCACAGCAACAATGTGAAGAGACAAACACTACAACATCCAGGGACAAAGAATTAACAGCAAGAACCACTATAACAGTAAAAGCCAAAGCTAGAACAGTCAAAAAAGCCAAATGCTTATATGCATTCACACACACACACACACACACACACACACACACACACACACTATATTGTTAAAAGTATTCACTAGTCTGTCTTCACACGCATATGAAATTGAGTGAGATCCAATTCTTAATCCATAGGGTCTAATATGATGTCGGCCCACCCTTTGCAGCTATAACAGCTTTATCTCTTCTGGGCAGGCTTTCCGCAAGGTTCAGGAGTGTGTTTATGAGAATTTTTGGCCGTTCTTCCAGAAGTGCATTTGTAAGGTCAGACACTGATGTTGGATGAGAAGGCCTGGCTCACAGTCTCCGCTCTAATTCATCCCAAAGGTGTTCTATCAGGTTGAGGTCAGGACTCTGCAGGCCAGTCAAGCTCCTCCACACCAAACTCTCTCATCCATGTCTTTATGGACCTGCTTTGTGCACTGGTGCGCAGTCATATTGGAACAAGAAGGGGCCGTCTCCAAACTCTTCCCAAAAAGCTGGGAGCATGAAATTGTCCAAAATCTTTCGGTCTGCTGAAGATACAACTTCCGGCAGCGCTGGCGACTAGCTCTCTGCTAATGTGCAGTTTGTTTGTTTTTTGAATAATTTGTATGTTTCACCTACTTTTTGTCCACAATGTGCAAGTCTAACATTGTGTACGATCGGCATACATTACTGGACATTGGAAAACGGTGTACGGACTTAACATTCAGCCTGCTGTTGCTCGACCCCATGCCGCCTACTGTTCGCTCCAGAGCCCCAGAGACGAACGCTGCTTTGCCTCCGACCGGAAGATGTCATCAACAGGCATGCGAACATAAACACAAGTGGGGCAACCGCGGGGGCGTGCAGGCTAGGCTAGCTAAGCTAACTCTGATTCCACTCCCCAGGCTACTTCTAGCAAATGTCCGGTCACTGGAAAACAAGCTGGACCAACTGAAACTCAGGCTCATGTCAGATCGCCAAACCAGGAACTGTTGTATTTTTGTTTTTACTGAAACCTGGCTTCACAGCAGCATATCGGACTCAGCTATCATGCTTCATGGGCTGCCAGCGCACCGCACAGACTGCATGGCCGATTCCCTCAAAACAAGGGGAGGGGGGCTGTGTATGTTTGTGAACGACCGATGGTGCACCAACTAAACTGTTGTTGGACACTTCTGCTCACCTGATCTGGAGTACATGGTGGTGAGATGCAGACCCTATTATCTCCCTCGTGAATTTAACGTGGTTATCGTTGTGACTGCGTACATGCAGCCGCAAAGCGATGCTAAGCTAGCACTAACTACGCTAGCTAATGCTATCAGCAAGCAGCAGTCTCGACACCCAGAAGCTGCACTAATTGTCAAGGGGGACTTCAATCAAACCGATCTCAGAACAGTGCTTTCCAAGCTCCATCAGCACGTCTCCTGCCCAACATGAGGAGAAAACACACTGGATCACGTCTACACGAATGTGGAAGAGGCATACAGCACCACCCTGCTGCCTCCGTTCGGTAAGCGTGATCACATCTCTCTGCTGATGAAGCCCACATACCGGCTGGTGCTGAAATTAAAGCGACAGTGAGAACAGTGCGTGTGTGGCCTGACGGAGCGGAGTCAGTCTTACAGGACTGCTTTCAGTGTACTGACTGGGACTGCAGCAACCACAGAGTCTCTGGTTGATGTAAATGATTATGCAACATTTGTCACTGGATTCATCAAGAAGTGTGTAGATGACGTGACTCAAATTAGACGTATCCGCACACTTCCAAACCAAAAATCATTAATGAACGGTGAAGTCTGTGGTCTGCTGAAAGAGCATGATGCAGCCTTTAAATCTTGCAACAGCAAGGAGCTCAAAGCTGCCAGACACAACCTAAAGGCTGGCATCAGGGCTGCAAAGCACAAGTACAGCACACAAATTGCAGACCACTTCAACATTATGCGGACCCCGGATGGATGTGGCAAGGGATTCAAGCAATTGCGGACGACAAGAACAAAGTCAGTGCTCCATTAACCACAGATGCCTCCCTCCCTGCTAAGCTGAATAACTTTTATGCACGCTTTGAGACCATTGCTGAGTCTCAACATGCTAACACTGCCCTGCCCCTCTCCACAGAGGAGCCCCCACCTGCACCACTCACACTGACTACTCAAGAGGTCAGGAGAGCACTGACACGGGTCTCTACTCGGAAAGCAGCAGGCCCTAATGGCATTCCAGGGAGGGTCCTGAAAACGTGTGCCAATCAGCTGGCTGCCACCTGCACAGACATTTTCAACATCACCCTGGCACAGTCTGTTGCTCCTGCCTGCTTCAAAGCCACAACCATCATCCCCATCCCAAAGAAAACCATCTCAAGCATGAACAACTACTGCCCCATTGCTCTCACACCCATAGTCATGAAGTGTTGCGAGAGACTGATCCTCACTCACATAAAAGGAGTCTTCCTAGCACCCTGAACTCTCATCAATTTGCCTACTAGGCAAACAGATCTACTGAGGACACCTTTAACACCATCATCCCCTCCAGACTCGTCTCCAAGCTCAACACAACCTAATAAATCACAACCTGTGCAGCTGGATTATGGACTTCCTCACCTGCAGACCCCAGTGTGTTAGGATGGGTGAACACACCTCCCCCTCCCTCACACTCAGCACAGGTTGTCCACAAGGCTGTGTCCTCTCACCTATGCTCTACACACTGTACACCTACGACTGCACTCCAAAACACAGCTCCAACACTTTCATTAAATTTGCGGATGACACCACAATCATAAGCAATATCACCGACAAGGATGAAGGATCGTACAGAAAGGAAGTCAAGCTCCTCACAGAGTGGTGTGCCGCCAACAACCTCTCCCTCAACGTCAGCAAAACCAAAGAACAGATTGCTGACTTCAGGAGGGGAAGTAGAGAGCACGCACCACTGAGCATCGAGGGGGCGATGGTGGAAAGGGTGAACAGCTTCAAGTTTCTTGGTGTCTACATATCTGAGGATCTCACCTGGTCACTCAACACACCCCACATCGTCAGGAAAAGCCAACAACGCCTTCACTTCCTCAGAAGGTTAAAAAAAGTCAACCTGCCACAACAGCTCCTCTGCAACTTCTACAGAGCCACAGTGGAGAGCATCTTGACCAGCTGCATCACCGTCTGGTACGGCAGCACCACTGCTGCTGAACGCAAGGCCCTGCAGAGGATGGGCAAAACTGCTCAACACATCACCGCAGCTGTCCTCCCACCCATAGAGGACATATATGACAACCGATGTGAGAGGAAAGCCATCAACATATCCTCGGACCCCACACATCCCAGCCACCCCTTGTTCCAACCTCTGCCACATCCGAGCCAGAACCACCAGGCTCAAGAACAGTTTTTATCCCCAAGCTGTCAAACTGGTCACACCGGCAGCATCGACCTGAGCTTAACAACAACACTACAGTCTGTTACCGATCAGCCTGATCACCCAGTACACTACACACTGAGCTCCACCACCTCAGAGGACTGCATGCTGTGCATTTATATTTATACTGTAACTGTTTATTTAAGATACCTGAACATTATGCTGCTACTCTCTACCTGCACTGCACACTTTACATACAGATCACTATTTACATCTCTATTTGCACCACTAGTACTTCTGCATTTACTGTACTGTACTGCAATTCACCATGCACACACAATCCACCCGGAATAGTGTTATGGAGAAATTACAATAACAAATACCACACACACACACACACACACACACACACACGTAAAACTTCTTTTCTTCTCATTCCTTCCCAAATGCTTTCTTTTTCCAAATTGAATAATAATTAAAAAAAAACTTTTCTTTTTCAAATGTGGTTCCTGTTTTTTTTTTTTTTTTTAAATAAAGCTGCTACCATTTTGCTGGTGTCTATTCCAACTTGTCAGCAAACCTCAGAAATCCAAATATCGCAATAATATTGCATATTGTAAAAATAACTTCAAAAGATCTCTGCTCCTGATATTTATCACCTACTGATCTGTAACAAGGATGCTGGAATTCTTATTCATATTCCAATCCACCCACTAGAGAAATGCTAGCAATCAGTCATCCTACTACGTGCCTCAAAAACAGACCCCTCTGCTGAGATCCTTGCATTCACTGAACACAGCCTTATATGTTCACACTCATTCAGGAGCAGGCGAAGGTCTGTGAAGGTGACTGACTGTCAAAAGCGACTGTATGACGTTTCGCAGGCATGTGCAGGAAAAAGAAACGTGTCAAGAATATGATGATATTCGACCCCTTCCACCACCAAAAGGTCACACCACATTCTTCTGGCCTTAGTCAAGCAATCCAGGGTGCTACATGCCCAACGCTAGCTCGTTAAGCATCTGGCAAAACTAGGTCACAAACTACTACAGGCATTCAAATTGCCTACTGAGCATATTTCTACTACGTCAGGAAATCCTGCTCACCACCACTGTGATTAAAACAGCTCCCAAAAAGGTTTTCCAGTAATGGCTATTCCCACAGGGAAGTCTTCATTCCTCATAACTGGTCTTAATCAGTCATTGTGTCCTTCCAATTAGTAACGCAGCTTTACCTTCACATAATCTTTGATGAAGCGGGCAGCTTTGACCCCAGTCTCCACATTGAAACTGATGTCCACTTTGACCTCTGTTTCCTGGTCTGTCAGTTTGATAATCGGTACCTTGAAAAGAAAAAACAGAATTTTAAATGAGGAGAATCTGTAAATCTGAAAAATACCATGGTTAGCAAAAACAGAAAAAAAGTCTTTCAAAAGCACAAAACCAATTAAAAGTCAAAGTTCTCTAATCGAATAACTCCAACATTCCAACATGCACATGTTTCACTAGGGCTGCACAGACGGGGATTCTTGACCAATGCTGATGTGACATTTTTCATGTACATAATAAGAGTAAGATAAGAGTAAATCCACCTGGAACAGTGTTATGGAAAAATAACAATAACAACATTTATATAGTACTTTTCATGCCGGTGGCAGCTCAAATAAATGAAGATAAAGCTTCATAGCAATACAAGAAATTATAAGTATTCATTTAGAATAATATAGGAAAATGACACAGATTAAAATGAAAGAAACACCACGAGACAGAGTTTCAATGAAATGCGAAGATAAAGAGATACATTTTTAGATGATTCATAAAAGTGAGCACTGAGCTTGACTGTCTAATAAAAGATGAATTGAGCTCCACAGTTTAGAAGCAGAATATCTGAACGAGTCTCTCCATGTTTTCTGTATTTTACTGAAAGTCTAAGCAGAAGGTCAGTATCTGCAGATCTAAGATCAGGTGCTGGAACATAAACAGACAAGACACTCTGGGATGAAAATGGTACTTTAAGGTCATTTAGAGCTTGAAAAACTACAACCCCAATTCCAAAAAAGTTGTCAAATGTAAATAAAAACAATGTAATGATTTGCAAATTAATGGACCAATATTTTATTCACAACAGAACATATCAGATGTCGAAAGTGAGGCATTCAAAACTTGGCAGCACTGCATTTCAAACAAGTTGGGACAGGGACAACAAAAGGCTAGAAAAGTAAGTGATACTACTAAAAAACGGTGGAGGAGCAATGTGCAACTAACTCGCATGACTGGGTATAAAAAAAGCATTTTAGAGAGTTAGAGCCTCTCAGAAGTTCACCAACCTGTCAAAAACGAACAATTTCAGAGAAATGTTCAACATAAAATTGCGAAGACTTTGAATGTCCCACCATCTACAATGCATAATGTCATCAAAAGATTCAGGGAATCTGGAGAAATCCCTGTACAGGGGACAAGGGACAGGGCCAACCACAGAACCTCAGCCAAAGGTTTTATTATTACACCTCTTCAAATTTATAGGCCACATTTAAGCCAATTAACCATCTATTAATTCACATGAACAATCGACTAGCAAAATATGTGGGTTTCTTTGTAGTTATACTGTACAGTGCTCATTACAGTGCTGTACAATGATTAAAAAAACTTGTAACCATAAATATTAATGCTGCGTACTCATATGCATGCTATTATTTAGATTATTTCATTAACACATTTCATTTTGTTCAGTAATAAAAAAAGTGTCATATTACCATTATTGACAGATATCACATGCAAATTTTTGCCATTTATTCTTTACAGCAATCATTACCTCAAACAATAACCTGTACTCATCATCTGTCATTATCAGTCATGACAGCATACGACATCTACTATGACATGTTTATAGCGCGGTTCTGTCAATGTTACGCAGTTCAAGTAAAGTATTAGCAATATTTCGTGAATTGTATTTAACAACCACAAGCGGTAGAAATTTTAATAGACTACATTTGCATATTCAGTGGAGCTTCCAGCCAATGAGGATCAGGCTCTGTGGTCATCAAACTGTCCTTCAGCTCCCACAGCTCTTGTAGAGGAACTGCAATACATGACTCTGAAACCTGCAGCTGCTTCATTCTCACAAGATTATGATGGCCTACGTCCCACACGGCGCGCAAAATGATTTCAATTGTCTTTTGCTATTAACCCGTTTCACCCTGAGATGCACTACAGTCCCCAGCATGCACTGCAACATAGTGTGCTTTCCAACCCCCTTCCTCCAAAACAATCCATGATGTCTGGTGTCTAGTTCAAACAAAACTTTAAAAAAAACTACCCAAAACTTATTATTATTTAATTATTATTACTTAAATTATTCTGAATAAGTATTCAGTGTCCATTTTGCTTAAAATGTTAAGTAAAAATAAAATAAAAATGCAGCTGGCCCACGGATTCGCTGACAATTTTTCATCTTTAAATTTTTTTTACCCAAATTTCTCCCCAATTTTAGTCGTCGCCAATTCCACCCGCTACTTAGGACCACCCCAATCAAACGATACTACCAACGCTAGGAGGGTGAAGGCTAGCACAGGTTTCCTCCGAGTCTGGCGGAGATTTTTTAATATGGCCCTTTTAGTGGTTGAGCTTGACATCCCTGGCCATTTCAATACGATTCCCAAATCACTGCATCACTACATTTCACACCTAATTAAATGGCAGGCAGAGGGGTGTGGAGGTGGCATATGCTGGTGCCACCGTAAGTCTCTCACCGTAGCTTTGTCAAGTACTTTGATGGAGTACGGCTCTGCCACGTTATTCTTTCGGAGGGCCTGCTCCAACTGCTGTAAGGGGGGTCTCTCCCATTTCCCAAACACCACCAAGTCGATGTCGCTACAAAATAAACAACAAATACTAATTAGGCATTTCATAGCTATTACATAATAATAAAGAATGAAATAATAATAATAACATCAACAACAACAACAACAACAACAACAACAACAACAGTAATAGTAAAACAAATATTAGCATATTCAAATCAGGGGTCAAGGATCCACAAGCGGGCAAAGATAAATAAATAAATAAAATAAATCAATAACAGCCCTTCCTTCAAAAATCTGGAAATTGATTAGTTTTCACCAGGGGATGTGAGCAGATGTCAGTGGGGCATCACCTCCCCCCTCACACAAATGAAAAACAGACAAAAAAAAAAAACCTGCAAACCGCCTGACATTAAAAAGGCATCCTGTACACAGCTTGAGTAATGATCACCTTATAGGCACTGTAGTTGTGATTTCTGGCGATATTCATATCAGTTTTGTTGATTTTCCAAAATAATAAAGTAACACACCCTCTACAGCACATTTTAATACACAATTACTGTTTATTAGCTGAATTTAACATACTGGGAAAAAAATGCCTGTGCAAAAGTTATAGCTGATTTTATGCTCCTCCCAACCCCTAATATTTTAAAGTCAGCATAATAAATAAACTATAATAAAATACACGCTTAAAATGATTGTTCTTCAAAGGTTCTTTGGTTAGGAAAGTTTTATACTGAACCATAAACACTCAAAGAACGCTCTGCATGATTAAAGGGTTTTTTCCATTGTGAAAGGGTTTTTCAGATTGATGGAGAATGTGATGGTTTTATATAGAACCTTTTCAAAAAGTGTTCATCTATTGCAACAAACCTGACGTAACAACAGCAGAACCTTTTTTTTTAATGATTCTTGCATTAAGGCAGCTTTGCCTACTAATCACAGATACGTTTAAGGACTGCAAAGCAGTTTTACAGATTGAAAAATGGGCTGATGTGATTGCCGAACAACAACACGTCATTATGAAGCCTATTTGACAAGCGTAGCTCTAGATCCTTTGTGCAGGTGTCACTTGAAAGAATCTAAGAAGAATCTGAGAACCCCAACTCACCTGGTCGGGAGGTACAGTCCAGTGCTAAAGCTGCCAAATATCTGAACCTGAAAAAAGAGAGAGAGAGAGAGAGAGAGAGAGAGAGAGAGAGAGAGAGAGAGAGAGAGAGAGAGAGAGAGGGAAATACAGCCAATCTGAGAAAGAAAATGTGGCGACACTTTACTTTATTGCACTGTTCATAAGGCTACATGACACAGGCATAAGCTTGTCATCATACCTGACATAAACCTACATAAATATTCATAAATGCTTTCAATAGGCATCATTCGCTATAAAGGTCATATTTGCCAATTTTTGAAAAGTCAAGCTAAAGTAGCCTTTATAACAGCCTTTATAACAGATGATGCCTGTTGGAATATGCATTTATAAACAGTTATGTAGGGTTACGTCAGTTGCCATTGCAAGCTTACGTAGGTGTCATGTAGTCTTATGAACAGCAGGCTACAGTAAAGTGTTCCTGAAAATTCTAATAAATTAGGGTTGGCATGCTGCTGTTTTCAAGCAGCAACCACTGCATTTTGCATTTCAGCAAACTCTGCAGGATCAGTTAGTTCCATTACCTTAGTGAGACCAATTAACATGCTCTTTAGCTGTATTTAGAAATCTCAGTCTGTGCAACTTTAACATCTGCGATGCACAAGCCTGCCCATCTGGCCCTACACAAATCGCTCTCTGCAGCTTCATAGTGCATGTGTGAGCGTCTGTGTGTGTGCGCACTTGTATACAATAATGGTCCATTCACTTACGTCAGCACTTGGCCACTGCTCTTTGATGACGGACTCTATTCGGTCAACCACCTCTTGCCTCATAGTGGCCTCCTCAGGACGAGGGGACATGAAGTTGTAGAAGTCTATGATCTCCTCATGCAGCCTCGGATAAAGAAGACAGAAGAAAAATATATATTTACTTATTATTTTTAGACCAGGGCACTGATGGGTTACTGCCCGGTTTACAGAATTAGGGAAAGTCGGAAAACAGCCACCGTGGGTTTAACGTTAAATACTTTAACACTCACTAACAACTGCAAATAACCAGGCACACGCCAGGAAATGCAGAAAAACCTAACACTCTACTGTTGGAAATCAGCTATACACAGTACCAGACTAAGAACTGAGGAGCCAGTAAGCATGGATGTGAGGGAAAGTTCTAGAACAGTCTGAATTTAGGGTGAACATTCTGCATGAACTGGGGCATCCGAACTTTAGCCAAAGTGCAAGGTTTGTGGTGGGCTGAAGTCCAGAAATATAAAACACACTTTAAAATCTCCTTTTATAACATTAGACTAAAATTTCTGAATTGAAAACATTCTAGAAGAGTATGACTGTAGAATAACACTGTAGGACAATAGGTCTCATTCACCAACTGTTCTGAAGAAGACTTTTTTTTTTCTTAAAACCCACTTCATACAGATTTTGACTTTCACTCATGTTTCCTTATTTGGGATTAGGTAAGAACAGAATCTACACACACTCAAGAGCACAAAGGTGCGACCAATTCTGTGCTTTAAGAACACGTCATTAATCTGATGTAGACCTTTTCTTAGAACCTTTCTCAAGAACACATTTAAGAACATACGGATATTGAAGAATAAGGCCATATACTGTTTGTGTGTCTGTTTCGTTAATATATGCTGACTCTTAATTTGATGCCTGCAACATGTTCCAATAAGGTTGGGCCTTTCTACATTAATACAACAGTGTGAACCCAGGGGGAAAACATTCTAGAACAGTGTTTCTGATGGAGGGCATTCTAGAACAGTGTGAGTAGGGGACAACATTCTAGAACGTTGCTTCCAACTCACACTGTTCTAGTGTGCGTGAGGGAGAACATTTTCCATCCATCCATCCATCCATCATCTTCCGCTTCTCCAGACCTCCCTTTCCCCAGCCACTTCCACTAGCTCTCCAAGGGGCAGATTCCGAGGCGCTCCCAGGCCAGCTGGGCGATATAGTAACGCCAGTGTGTCCTGGGTCTTCCCCGGGGTCTCCTCCCAGGTGGAATTGCCTGCGACACCTCCCGAGGGAGGCGTCCAGGAGGCATCCTAACAAGATGCCCGAACCACCTCAGCTGTCTCCTCTCGACATGAAGAAGCAGCGGCTCTACTCCGAGTCCCTCCCGGATGACCGAACTTCTCACCCTATCTCTAAAGGAGAGTCCAGCCACCCTGAGGAGGAAACTCATTTCGGCCGATTGTATTCGCGATCTTATTCTTTCGGTCATTACCCAAAGCTCATGACCATAGGTGAAGGTGGGAAGCGAGAGCCTTGCCTTATGGCTCAGCCTTTTCTTTACCACAACAGACCGGTAAAGAGCCCGCATCACTGCTGACCCAGCACCAATCCGCCTGGGAGAACATTTTACAACAATGAATGTAGGACACAGCATTCTAGAAAAGTGTGTGTTAGAAACAGTACTCTCCAACGGTGTGAGTGGGGAACAGCATTCTAGAACAGTGTGATGAGGAAGAACATTCAACAAGAATGTGAGTGCAGGTGACAACAGCAAAGAACAGCAAATGCAGAGGACAACATTTTTGGGGCAATCGTGGGCTGGAGGTTAGGGAACTGGCCCTGTGACCGGAAGGTTGCTGGTTCGATCCCCAGCACTGACAGTCCATGACTGAGGTGTCCTTGAGCAAGACTCCTAACCCCCAATTGCTCCCCGGGCGCCGTGGATAGGGCTGCCCACCGCTCCAGGCAAGTGTGCTCACTGCCCCCTAGTGTGTGTGTGCTCACTAGCATGTATGTGGTGTTTCACTTTATGGATGGGTTAAATGTGGAGGTGGAATTTCCCTGTTTGTGGGATTAAAAAAGTATCACTTAGAACAGTGTGAGTGGAGGCAGAACATTCTAGAACAGTGTGAATTGAGGCAGAACATTCTAGAACAGTGTGAGTGGAGGCAGAACATTCTAGAGTAGTGTGAGTGGAGGCAGAACATTCTAGAATAGTGTAAATGCAGAGGGCAACATTCTAGAACAGTGTGAATGGAGGCAGAACCAATATAGTAATAAGCTACATCATCATTTATAGGATACTTTCTATTAGGAGGTGTCTGTCCCAAAGCCTAACCCCTGAATTACTTTGTTTAAAATAATTCACACTGTTCTAGAATGTTCTGCCTCCATTCACACCATTTTGTTTAAAATAATTCTTACATCATTCTTTCAGAGCGCTGCTACCATAAAAAATATGACTGGACTGCTCCATTATATTATTATTTTTATTAGTTTACATTTTTATGAATTTAATGGATTTTTTTTTTTTAATCAGTCTCAAGACCAGAGCAGTTCATCGTCAGGTCCTGGATACCATGCGTAAAATACCCTTAACAGACATAAAAACTAAAAACATACAAGCAAACTGCTTGGCAACATGAATATCGCTCTATTATGTGCATTACATCATTCATCTTCCAAATATATAACTAAAATATCTGAAAAACAATATCACAGTATATCTGCACAGATGATGCATCACCCAGGGAAACTGTATGAATTATTGACTGTTGCAAAAATGTTTACTGTAGATCACAAGCAGGAAATCATGGAGAACACTGATAGGACTGTGCTATCAAAGCACCATCTACAATAACATCTAGATATTAGACATAGAGGTACCAGACTTGTGGGTACCAACCTGGAGTGATCACTACTACGCCCTGGAAAACAAACACACATTACAGCCCCACAGATGGCTTAATTAGAGTCTGAAAAAGTGCAAGTGCAAACAAGCCACACATCACTAGAGAGACACAAGAAAGCAGTTATTAATCAAGGCTCTTAACTAGACAGCCCCAAACTACTGCTCTGTCTGGTCGGCAAGCTGCTCACTATGAGAACACAAAAGGACACGAGGCAAATGAGAAGAAAGGCATAACACACAATCAGCAACACTTTCCTGCACAAGCCTTTACATATCTGACAGAGCACATCTGCTGAAATAGCTGGACAGACAGCTGGTTCTTATTGAACGGTCACAAAACGGGCAACTCGGCCTGTAACACAATTTTTCCCCCTTTCATTTTTACATTTCACCAAAAAAGCTTAAAAAGTGCCTCTGAGTGGCAGGTAGTGTTGATACATCTGGCATGGAATACATTTTTCCATACGTTTCAGTGTGAAAGGACAGGATTCCCTGTTGAATGGCCCACACCCAACACTGCTCTTTATCTTACTGTTTACATTTCTGACATCAGTCAATTGATCTTTCATTTTAACACGACTTCTTTTTCCTCCGACCTCTCATCATCCTTTACAATTAAAAGGCTGTTTTTCTTACCATGTCTTTAACAAATGATGTAGAGCTTAAAACAAATAAAATCATCTCTGCATCTGCGCACATACTCGCACACTGGGCACTGTAGTAAGAGAACAATGAGTGTGTTTACATGCTCTCAATAATCTGATCATAATCAGATTTCTGCAGCTATCTGATTATTCAAATGGTCAGGTAAACAGCACTCTGATTTCTTAGAGCAGAGTAAGGACTAGAAATCTGACAAAGAGGCTGCATTTTAGCTCAGTAATCCGATTTCTCAGTGCATCTGAACTCTTACTCTGATTTCTCGGTCTGGGCATGTGCAAAAACAGGCGGCCGTACCGGAAACAAGCGAGCAGCGTCGCCGCGAGACGCAGCAAAACACTTTGGAGCGACACTGAAACCAAAAACATCCTTCGCTTTGTTAAGCATTTCAATAGTCTTCATCTTTTAGCATGAAGTTTGAGCTGTACGTTACATCTACGTCACGTCGTCTTCTCTTGAGTTTATTGGCTGGTTGCAAAGCAGAAGTCCGTTTACTGACTCATGCAGACCTGGAGTTTCCCCGTTATCTGATACTCAAGTGCATGTAAAAACGTTGATCAGATTACTGACAAAATCTGATTTTCTGTTATTGGATTATTAAGTGCATGTAAAACACACCCAATGATACAATACACTGTGAGACAATACTGCACTTCAGAATATCACACAACATGACAAACAACATTTAGGCCAGTTTTAGGCCAGTTCTCCATAAGGAGCATGAGAACTTGCCATAATCAGGTTTGCATAAGCTAATCTCTCCTCCTGTTCACCTGAAAAGGGTCTCATTCAGTTACACTAACTTACATGCTGAATAGTACTTTGGTGTCAACACAAATGCTTGTGTTTTTCTCTCAAATGATCCAGAAAAGATGATCCAGATCTCAACAACTCCTGGTCATGTACCACAATTGATGAAGGTCTAGATTAACATTAGATGGTACTCACTGTACAGTCTAGACTGCCTTACCCTCCAGTACCCCTGGAAGGCAGATTCAAAACGCTGGCACAACAGAAGACTGAACTGTCGATCCTCATTCCTGAGCCTAGATCTCTACTCATGATGAATGTTCAAAGTTTAATTAGTTCGATTTGCAGCTTTTAATATGATTTGTATTAAAAATACAGCAGCCGCTTTAATTTAAAGTCAGAATAAAGCCAGTTAAATACTGTTTCCCTCTACACAAGCAGGCTCAAGTTTAGTGCTAAAGAGAACAGCTTTGCTCAGAAACAGCAGGCAGAAGAAAATAAGCGCTGCTCGCTTTGAAGTTCCTTCTGCACGGATGTTTGATGTGCCTGAAAAGGATGGAAAAGCAGAACATGTCCACACCGAGGGATGAAGAAACATGCGTGCATGTTTGTTTTGTAACCTAGTGAATTGTACACACAATGGGATTCAGCTGATTTGCTTGTGTTTACTGGTCAGGATCAACATGGCAAGGTCTCAAATGTTCCTCTCTTTAGTTTTACAGTTTTCAGCTGGCAATGTGAGTGAGTGGGTTAACATGCTCTCAATAATCTGATCAAAATCGGATTCCTGCAGTCATCTGATTATTCAAATGGTCAGGTAAACACCATACTTTGATTAATTAGATCAGAATAAGGCCTAGAAATCTGAAAAAGAGGCTGGATTGTACCTCAGGAATCAGATTTCTCATTGCATGTGAGCTCTTACTCTGATTTCTTTCGGCGGCACTGGAAATAAGTCAGCAGCGTCGCCGTGAGACGCAGCAAAATACTTTTGGACCGATGTGGACACCAACTACATGCTTGACGAAATGATCATCTAGATGATGCATGTTCACAGTTTTAGATGAAGTGTTGCGGTGTTTCAAAAAGAAAAGCTGCATCTTGAAGTTTGAGTTTTATATTATGTTTACGCCACGTCTTCTTGGCGGGTTGCAAAGCAGAAATCTGATTACTGCCTGACTGATTTTCCGCAGCTATCGGATTATTAAATGCATGTAAACGCACTCGGTGTCTCACTTAGAAAAGCTATGTGCAGGGCTTCGTGTGGACTAGTAGCTCCAACCCCAGTTACAGAACACACTGATCGATGTCGTGTAAAGCTGAATTTGAATGAGCTGCCACATTTTACATTTGATCATCTCCTGTCCACGAAGTATCGAATGTTCAAGAAATCCTCAATACAACATTGTCAACAATTCCACACCCTAAATCAAGTCTATTTGAGGTTGGTTAGTGTAGTGGTGAACACCTCTGCCTTCTACACTGTAGACTGGGGTTCAATCCCCACTTGGGCAAACACCCTACACTATACCAATAAGAGTCCTTGGGCAAGACTCCTAACACCGCCTTGGCCTACCTGTGTAAAATGATCAAATTGTAAGTCGCTCTGGATAAGAGCGTCAGCCAAATGCCATAAATGTAAATGTAAATGTATGTAAATTGCCTATATCATATATCCTCCCTTCTGTGAAATAAAAGAGCTTGATGTAGTGCATAAGCACTGCTAAATCTTCAGAATGTACCATTTATTCAACTGGGACGTACGTGGAAACTAGGCTGTGATGTCACAAAAACCAACACATTTCCATACATCCACCTATTTAGCCTACAACAGTTTAAAAGTTACAGGGAGATTCATTCGAAAGAGGCCCTGAATATTCTGTAATAACTCTCGCTAGGACGAAGCAATCTGAACCAAACAAAGTGCAATGTGCTCCTCAGTATATGGAGCTTGGAACAAGCCGGGATGCCCCTGTGTCGGAGCGCTGAGGTAGGAGCCGGACGGCAGTTACAGAATATTTGGGGCCTCTTTCAAGTGAATCTCCCTGTATAAGCAGTGTTCCAGCCCTGTCTGCTTGCCATATATAAAAGTAGCCTGTTTAACTCAGACTGATAAACAAAGGCTGGAAAATAGTCGTGTAAAAATGTTCTTGTTTCTGTTTCTTAAGCCCTTATATTTCACTGCACCAGTGAAAAACCTACAAGGAAAATAAGATATAGGTCCTTTTTTAAAACGGCTTACTCCACTTCTAAGCCACTCTGAGTGTTTATTTTTGCCACAGTATTGTTTTGGTATCAAGCATATCAATAAGCATGGTACTGGTATTGAAGTCTACTATTGTGACACCCCCTACTGCTCGCAGAGGTCAATTCAAGAGGTGGGCGATATGGCAAAAATTTAATATCACGATACCTTAAGAAATTTTCATGATACACAATTTTTATTTTTTCACACATCTGATCAGTTGGAACAGAGTAAGAAGAGCCTGTAGAGCTACATTTTAAAAATTACTATCTAAAACTGTGAACATGATATTCATTTATTATTTTGTACACCGTGTTGAACTAAATCCAGTTAAACTGGACTAATTTTGCTCTCTCTGTAATGAAACATCCAGTTTTTCAGCATTGGACAAGTACCGACGATATGCCTGATCACCCACCCACCCAAATCATTGAGTTCAGGTGTTCCAATCACGTCCATGGCCACAGGTGTATAAAACCAAGCACCTAGGCCTGCAGACTAGTGCTGCAACAAATGACTAATTTGATAGTCGAATAACCGATTGATTACTGAAACGAATAATCGATTATTCGAATTATGAATCGCTACATTACCAAATAACTTATGTAGCTTTTAGCTTTTAAATTTAATTTTTAAACTTGAGGTTTATCAATGAAGACGAAGATGAATATCATTCAGGATTTCACTGTTTTAATGAACTTTCCTGCTAAAAGATAAAAAATTTCATATTAAAATTTCGATATATTTTTCCTGTCATTTTATAACCAGGGATGTGTAAAGAAGCAGCAATAAAATAACACAACTAAATCAGTTTTTCTTGAATGAAATACATTTTAAAATCTAAAATTGACATGTAAACAGTGCAGCCTGTGCTCTGTGGATTCTCCTGTCTGTCTACACGTTACCGCAACTAAACTCTATAATCACAGGTCTTTAGTGAACGTCAGCATCTCTGCATGTTCTCGTGAGGGACTCTCTGTCCTCTGAGAGCAGATACTCCGCTCAGCAGAGAAGACGAGCTCTGGTGGAGCGGACGGGAAAGCGTCGAAAGTTTGTGGCAAACTTCTCTATGAACTGTTCAAACTGAACGATTCCGTGGAAACGCTTCATTTCATTAGAGTTAATCCTCTATCCAGCTACCTAAACTGTTAGCGAATGGTGCAAAGTGCTGTTAGTAACCGCTCTCCTGTGTCCGAATTTGAACACACCGGCGGCCTCGACGCTAAGACGACGATGCAGTGTTTAAAACTGTAAGCGCTGTCTGTAAAGTGAACAAGGTCGTTGAGAATAATAGTTACTCCTCTGCTCCATCTCCATTAACGATTCAAGAGAACCTGCATCTCAGAATAGAAAATGTTACAGCTCGGCTCAGAACCATCGCCGCGTCCCAAGCCACACACTTCTGTACTTCACACACTACTCTAATGAGTGCACTGCTAATGGCATATAATCTTCTTCACCCAGTGAGCCGACGAGTTTCCTCTTCAGATGCTCCATCATGGAGGATGTGCTCCATGCCAGCTGAGCTCGGCTTTACAAGCAGCACAACTGACAATCTTTTTCTGAGTTAGTTTTTGAGGATTGTGCTTTTGAGGCTGCCATCACGCTGTTGTTAACTCTCCAGTGAGCGGTAATATGAAAATGTTCCTAATGAGCGCGAGAAAGACGTGTAACGACGTCACCAAATAGTTGGCAACTAATTTGGTTGTTGATTTTAGTCGACCAAGTCGATTAATCGTTGCACCTCTAATGCAGACTGCTTCTACAGACATTAGTGAAAGAATGGGTGGCTCTCAGGAGCTCAGTGAATTCCAGCGTGGTACCGTGATCGGATGCCACCTGTGCAACAAGTCCAGTCGTGAAATTTCCTCACTACTATATATTCCACAGTCAACTGTCAGTGGTTTTAGTGGAAACGACTGGGAATGACAGCAACTCAGCCACGAAGTGGTCGACCATGTAAAATGACAGAGCGGGGTCAGCGGATGCTGAGGGGCATAGTGCGCAGCAACTTTCTGCAGAGTCAATCACTACAGACCTCCGAACCTCATGTGGCCTTCAGATCAGCTCAAGAACAGCGTAGAGAGCTTCATGGAATGGGTTTCCATGGCCAAGCAGCTGCATCCAAGCCTTTCGTCACCAAATGCAATGCAAAGCGTGGAATGCAGTGGTGTAAAGCGCCGCCACTGGACTCTAGAGCAGTGGAGACGTGTTCTCTGGAGTGACGAACCACACTTCTCTATCTGGCAATCCGATGGATGAATCTGGGTTTGGCGGTTGCCAAGAGAACGTTACTTGTCTGATTGCATTGTGCCAAGTGTAAAGTTTGGTGGAGGGGGGGGGATTACAGTGTGGGGTTGTTTTTCAGGAGTTGGGCTCGGCCCCTTAGTTCCAGTGAAAGGAACTCTTAATGCTTCAGCACCAAGAGATTTTGGACAATTTCATGCTCCCAACTTTGTGGAAACAGTTTGGGGACGGCCCCTTCCTGTTCCAACATGAAGCAGGTCCATAAAGACATGGATGAGCGAGTTTGGTGTGGAAGAACTTGACTGGCCTGCACAGAGTCCTGACCTCAAACCGATAGAACACCTTTGGGATGAATTAGAGTAGAGACTGTGAGCCAGGCCTTCTCGTCCAACATCAACACCTCACAAATGTGCTTCTGGAAGAACGGTCAAAAATTCCCATAAACACACTCCTAACCCTTGTGGAAAGCCTTCCCAGAAGAGCTGAATCTGTTATAGCTGCAAAGGGTGGGCCGAGATCATATTAAACCCTATGGATTACGAATGGGATGTCACTCATTACGCGTGTGTAGGCAGACGACAGGCTGTGCATATTCAGAAAATCATATTGCACTGCGACACATTTTATCCCAATAGCAATATATATTCGCTGCGTTCCAATTCAGGGGCTGTAGCCTTCAAAAGCTGCATTTGAAGACCAATTGTATCACAGCGGCATGACTAGGCTGTCCCATTTCAAAGGCTCCTTCATATGTGACTGAGAAACGAAGGATGCAGTGAGTGGAAGGATCCAGTGGGTCCTTTGCCAGCTAACATATCCCAAGGTTCACTGTGTGGCGGCGTCAATTCAAGAACACGGCAGCGTCAGCAGAGGAGGCACCTTTAAAAGTAAGCATTGGGTTTAAACTGAGGTGAATATCTAATGATACACATGTTAAAAAAGCCAATGTGGCCTGAAGCTAAACTTACGCTAATGTTTCATTAGGAGCAGACAGAGAGAATTATCTCCACCTCTAATAACTAAAAAAAAATAAACAAAAGCAAAAAAAAAAAACCCCACCAAAATCAAGGTTTTTGGCTCCGTCTGTATAGAACTTTAAAAGAACTTGCGGGGAACAGCAGTGCTGCGACACAAACAGGAAACCAATGTAGAGCATCTCATTTCGGTTCAGTCTTCGTGGGTCTGCGCAGCTATCGAAGGACATGGATGCAGCCCTTGAATTGGGACACAGCTATTGTCATACTGCCCAGCCCCAATATCACCATGGACTGTATTCCAATGAGCCTTCGCCACCTACTGAGCATGTAGTCACCAAAACTGTCCAGCTGTGCAGGAGTTCATTACACGTCAAATCTATGAACTAATATTTAGCAGCTGACCAAGAAAACACTACCTTAATACCAGCATTGCACAACCCCATTAGAGGCAGAACAAGATCAGGCTCTGAACAATACGCTCTGGACCTGGGATTGGAGCTGCTGGTCTACATGAAGCACTTCCCATGACTTATGACTGTAAGCCTTCTAGCTGAGACACTGACAGTGCCAGCTAAACTGCCAATTGTAAGAACACAGAGAGGAAGTAAACATCCACTGGCTTTAAATACAGCTTAAAATAAAGTAGTGCTGAACCGGCCAATCCCTTCATAAACATAGCTGTGGTCACTGAACATTTGCCGTAACTGTCTAAGAGTTAAACTGTAGGAATCTTAATCCTATGACGAGTGGGGTGCCAGACGTGGAATATCCTCAACACATTTCCTCATAGGAAAAGCTGCAAACAAGCTAATGTCAGGTCCTGCAACATGCTATAACATGCACTGGTTACAAAGGATGTGTTTAAGTGAGCTTAATGGACTCCAGTCTTGCATATTCAACAACAAGAATTTGCACGGAACATTATTTTTCAGGACGACTTCTAAGGACAGTCCCACAGCCTGGACTGAATTAAGACAGCCAGCTGCTCTTCACTGAAAATCATTTTTAGTCTAAGGCCAGGCTTAATCTGTATCTGGGAAAAGGGGGCTTACTGTCCAACTGTTGGGGGGGGTAAGAAAAAAAAAAAAAACAAAACAAAAAAAAACAAAAAAAACGACAGATCACCAACATCCTTTTCCACCAACACCATTTTCATCACTTCTTATCTGAATGCTGAGGCAACTGACTGTCCAGGTTGGGACAGTATACATGTGATGTCTAGTAGACGTAGCCAAGCCTGCTGCACTTGGATGAGGATGACTGAAATCCCTTCAGAAAAATAAAAGAGTTATCTAAAAATATGTGATCTTGGAAGAAAAACCCCTAAAATGTTGGCCACCTAGCATAGTGTTAGTGAAAAAATAAGCCCTAAAGGGTTTTGAGGAATTACAGCTGGCCTGAGAGAGCCTTCATCGGAAAGACTGCAATAACAAAACCAGGCAGGCAGGTTGTATGGCCTGCAAAATGTCCTCCTACACACGGAGGAATGCACTCAGAATGGACAGGTGACCAATAAGGGTGTAGCAATTACAATACAGAACAGAATAATTGACAAAACGAACCTTCAGAACCAGAGATGGCACTGATCTGCTAACAGGCATCAGAATGAGATCAGCAGAAACTAGTATGGTAGTAGTTATCGGCATATCGGTTAAAGGGCTCACAGCCTTCATTTGTATTGTTATTTTCCCCTGAGGTCCCCGTATAGCATCTAATACATACACACACACATACATATATATATATATATATATATATATATATATATATATATATATATACATATACATATACATATACATACATATATATATATATATATATATATATATATATATATATATATATACATAACCATATACATATTTAAACAAGCTCTGTTCTGATTGGCTGCCCTGTGTTGTACCTCATTCAATATGCACTCAGAGCTGAAACACTCCTTATAACTTCAATATGAGTGGGCGGGGCTAAACTTTCTTTGAATCACAGAAACGGTGAATTGAAAGCAGGCTGTTTCTGTAGCATAGCTTCCAAATACGAAACCCGAGGAAAGTGTTTTCAAAGTTACCCACAACCTCAAACTCCTTCATTTAAAGAAAGTAAGGAAAGGTTTAATACTTGTACCGTGGTAGTTTGAGTAGACTGAGCATGACGGGCCTACTTTTAGGCACTCGTGTTAAGTGAAGTGCTGCAATGCAATGTCTCGATTTAAAGCTTTAGTAGTTTTAAAGACAGAAATAGCAGGTTGGCATCAACTGTTACTCAAGGTTTCAGCATCTGCGTTGGAAGAAGGCATATCGGGTTACCTTTATTTGATACTGTTCACCGAAACTGTATCGCCGACATTGACCTCATTTTCTTTGGAGCATCTTTCATTTGCTGCCTTTCATGGGAACCATTATAAACGATCTAGGCATCTGGGTGCATCGTAGAAGAGTAAAGTACAAAAAAAGGCATAGAAAGTATATAAAGGGGAGTTTTTAAATTAAACAGATATTTTTCCTAAGCAAAACCGCTATATGTAAAGTATACTGGTTTTCAACCAGTAGGCTGTGGCCCCCTGGTGGGCCGTCGTGGTGTTATCAGTCGGCTTTGTTTTTCTTTATTTTATCACAAAACTTGGTCACATATACAGACATTTAACCAGACATATATTAAATATTCAAACAGTGCTGTGATGATTTTTTCCACCTCAGACGTGATCTGCCTGTGAAGACGCATGACTGACATAACGGTGATATCTTGCTGTTTAGGTTTATGTTTCAATGTGGGGTCAACGTAACACTTTCGTTCATGGATAAACGGCTACGGAGAAAAGGCTTGAGATATTTTTGGTGTTTATTAGGTCGTATGATTATTCAATCTAGTGAAATTTGATATTTATAAGGCTTGCATTTGACACAATCGAGGCAGTCAGGCTAAATACCTTTGTGGAAGCTTTTGTGATGGTTATGCGAGTCGAGAACCGGAGGTACAATATAATTAAAAGCTCTGTACAATGAACACACGATTAATGACCTCACCCGAAAAACTGTACTGAACCTGAAAACATGCATTGTGACGGTCCTAGTGACCGGGTGACCCGACGCTCCAAAAACAGGTAACCAGCCCTCACCTGTGGCCCCCCGGCTCCAGCCGGCCTGCTGAGCTACTACTTTTAGAGGGCACTGACACTTTACAGGCACTGACACTAATGCGTAGCTAGAGATCAGCTCCCCAGCATGTTACACCAACCCAATACAGCAAAGATCAATGAGATAATCACCCGTTGACTCCCGGGCTGTACGTCCGGGTCTTCCAAGGCGTGCCGGAGCTCACACTGTTGCCGTTAGTCCAACTGGAGAGCAAGTAGTTGATGCCGTACGTGCTGGCCTTGTTGTCACTTTTCCTCCGCCCAGGGTGATGGTGGAGGTGGTTGCTGAAGCCGGCGGGCTGTAACGAGTGGCGCTTCATGCAGTCCTGCCGCTGCTCCTGCTGGGGGTACCTCGGATGAGGGGGAAGAAGGGGAGGAGGGGGAGGATGATGATGGTAGTGATGGTGCTGGTTGACGTTGACATTGTTCAAGACGTTCTCGGCAAAGTTCAGCAAGAAGCGGGCGCCTCCGGTGTTCTGGTTCATGTTTCCAGACAGGAGGCCAGCGGTGGTCAGTTCATTAGTCCTTATGGTGGAAGGGCTGTCCGTGCCAGTTCGGGCAGAAGGAGAAGATGCTGTGGCGGCGTTGTCCTCCCCGCCTCCGCCAGTCCTGCTCAGCGACTGGATATCGCGGTTAATATCGGTCGGTAATATCGCCACACCGGTAACCGCGGCGCCGCTTCGAGCATCGGCGTTGCTCTGGTGGTGCTGATGGAGGCTAACGCTGGGTGCGGGGTCGATGACATTAACGTTAATGTTACACGCGTCTCTGGCCGGCGCCGCTGCTGCGTGTTTGCCGTGGCTGTGGTGATGAAGGTGGTGGTGATGATGATGATGGTGGTGGTGATGGTGATGGTGGTGGTGGCTGCCGGAGCTGGACCGTCCCTGAGAGGTTTCCCACACATGCATCCACAGCGCGTTGGCAGGTCCCTTCTGCTCCGGCTGAATCCAGGCGACCCTCGGATCCATCCAAACTTCACCTTCCTCCTCCTCGCCGACCCCCGCAGAGCGAATCCACCGGCGAGCCGCCGCTCAGCCCCGAGACCGACCCGACACAACCGGCCAGCCGCCCGCGAGCATCAACCGCGCCGGTAGGAATAAACAGCGGAGAAACGGGAAAACGACACCGCGAGACTAAAACCGCACCGGAGCGCTGAAGCCCTGCTAACGCTGCTAGCCTGGGCTACGGACACCCCAATATGGCGAACACAGCGAGCCAACGCGCAGGCGCAGGATTTAAACACACACACACACACACACACACACACACACACACACGCACGCGTTTACATTCCTATATTTGTGGGGTGTTTCCCTCACGAGGACCCGCCAGACGTCCCCACAGCGTCCAACCGCCGCTGTTTTTCACGAAGCTGAAGTTAGCTTCGTATTCGAATATTCCCGTTCCACCTTAAATGGTGTAACGGCTGCACCATTTAAGGTGGAACGGCAAAATCTGAACAAGAAGCTGGCGAATAGGAAGCCGAGTTTAGTTTTTCAAGCAGGGTTTCTTAGTTACCCAGGTATACTGTCACGAAGCTGACATAAGTTAGCTTCCTATTTGCCACCTTCTTGTTCGAATTTTCCGGTTCCACCTTAAACAGAGCAACTGTTACATTCTGGGTTAGGCGAGGCGCCAGAATATGCTGCACCACTTAAGGTGAAACGGGACAATTCGAACAAGACGCTGGCAAATAGGAAGCCAAGCTCAGCCTCGTGCGATTTTCCAAGCAGGATTTCTCAGTTATCCAGATGTATTAAGCCCAAAGATGAAGGCTGTCCAGCAGGAATGTCACTCAGCTATTCTCCTACTGGACAGACCGGGCAGGGCGGCAGTTATCTGGCTAAGCTGAGAAATCTCTCTGAACGTGCTTTGTGAAATCGCACCCCGTGTTTGCACCGCTGCACGCAGCTTCACATTAAAGGAGAGTTACACCCACTTTTCAAATTTCCATCTGCTTAATTAAATGGTTAAGATGTAAACAAAGTCATCCCAAGGAGTTTGATGTGTACCGCCCTGATCTAGAGAAACCTCTTAAAATAGGACTTTCGGTGGTGATGGGAACCAGACGTCTGAAGTTTAATGCCTCTAAAAACTCACACAGAAGCTATTTTTTTTCTTTTTTCTTCATTTTTCCTATATATCACTTTCCCGCTCACTGACATCACAAAAACCATGAATTCTCAACTGGCTGGTTTGCAGATCAGTTTATAGACTAGGAACGTTAATGGCACGCTTTGAAACTTTAACAGTGTTTTTATGTTACGTCAAACTCTCAAAATGAAGACGAGTTTAAGAGACCCTTATTAGTCCCACAGCGGGGAAATTTCACCTCTGCATTTAACCCAACCATGAAGTGAAACACCACATACACACTAGTGAACAGAGCAGTGGGCAACCGTATCCACAGCACGCGGGGAGCAGTTGGGGGTTGGGTGTCTTGCTCAAGGACACCTTAGTCACATACTGTCAGCGCTGAGGATTGAACCGACGACCTTCCAGTCACAGGGCCCTAACCTCCAGCCCATGACACGGACCGTTTAAACTAAATGGTTATGAATGCGCAGCCTGATGCCTGACAGTGGTTTTGAAATAAGGTTTTGGCCCTTAAAACCAGCATTTTTAAAAAAATCAATTCATGGTACATGTAAGGAGCTGTAAAGCAAAGACCTCAGAGGACACCTGTATATAAAACCTCAGAGGACACCTGCAGATTCACTGGTGGTTTGAAAGTAAATAAAGTGTTATAGACAGTGTGACGCCTGGTTCCTATCAGAATGACTGTAAAGTAATCAGAGTTGGTGAGTTTCTCTTAATGAACGGTTTCACACCAAACCACTCAGAGAGACTTGGTTTTCAAATGATTGAATTGTATAGAAATTATGAAGATTTGGTGGAATTCTCAGTGTAACTATCCAGTAAGTAGGAGCTCACTTTTCATATTAACTAATATAAATGCAGACACTGCCAGTACACCAAAGATTCTGTTGCCTGTTTGTAGACGGGGAATTATGCCGAAGTGTATGTGAGCAAAGTCATTCAGAGTGGTTTGATGTGAAATGGTTAATCATAGAGAAACTTGATATTTATTAGTGGTGGTGATAGGAACCAAGAGTCACATTGTCTACTACATAAATTTAGCCATTTTATTTGCTGCTCAAAACCACCACGGAACCTACTCATGTCTTCTGAGTTTACATATGATTGCTAATATTATAAATATATTTAATATGCTGTACATATATTGATAATGTATATTGATAATTCCACTTTACAAGTCTACTGTATACTTTTCTGTTTAGTATCTTACACGTGTGCACACACCAAGAAAAATACCTCTTATTTATAGCATACTTTATAACATACATCTTTGAAAAAGCCCCCATATGAAAGGGCCATGTTGTCTTTATACTGGGTTTTACAGATGTAAACTTGCTCTTGTTCCTAATAAACAAAAAAGGCTGTGCTTTGGACTCCAGTCACTGGTGTACTGGAGCATGGAGGGACAGAGGCAGCTCCATCTCCTCCCCCTCTATTACGTAACAGCTCCTTCGCTCTCCGCTCACGTGTCAGTGATGGGGGAAATCCCTCACAGACACAGAGTGGCTGGGACAGATCATGACCCGTATTCATACAGCTTTTCACAGTCGGAGTGCTGATCTGGACCCATTACACATTACATTCATGCAATCAGGTCAGGTCAGCACTACATGTCCAAAATTTATAGACACTCGCTTATCAGTTTCTGCTGGAATCAAAGGCACAAATAAGGAGTTTGTCCTCCTTTGCTGCATTAACAGCTCCTACTCTTCTGGGAGGGCTTTTCTCCAGATGTTGAACATTGCTGTGAGGATTTGATTGCATTCAGCACCAAGAGCATTAGTGAGGTCAGATACTGATATTGGAGGATCAGTTCTGGATCAATCCAGCTCATCCCAAAGGTATTGGTTGAAGCTCCATAACTCTAGAGAATGCTTTTCAACTGCTCCACAGTCCAGCACTGGGGGGCTTTGTACCATTCAGTAAAACATTATGACCACCTGCCTAATATACAGTATATCCCTGCCTTCTCACAGTGCATCCTGGTGCCATCACCTCCGCAGGTGAACAATGCACACGTACCTGGCTGCCCATGTGATGTAAAATAAAATGGGACTCATCGGACCAGGTGACCTTCCTTTGCTCCAAGGCCCAGTTCAGAAGCTTGTTTGCTCACTGAAGGCACTTTCGATGGTAGACAGAGATTAGCATGGGCTAATATATATAACCCTTCTATAACCATCATTAAAAAATTCTGTGACATGTGCCAGAGTGCCAGCCTCTCTGTCCGGTCGGATCAGACAGGGTATCCTTTGTTGCCCTCGCACATCAGTGAGCATTGGGTTCCCTGTCAATCGTTCATGGTTTGCCCCTCTTCGGACCACTGTAGATAGGCTTTCACCACTGATGACCAGAAACACACCACTTGTTTTGGAGATGATTGTCTGGCCTTAACGATTTGGCTCTTGTTTTAATCATTAAGGTCTTCACATCTGACCATTTCTCCTGGTGACTATGAGAACCAGCTGTATACTTACTGTCTTATGTCCCAGGCCTTGTCATGCCCCAAGATATTCAGAGTTATTCACTTCATCTGCGAGTGTTCATAATGTTTTGGCTTATCAGTTTATAGCTCTCCAGCCCACAGATGGCATTCAGCATAGTGAGTTTAGGACCATGTGCAGCTGCTCTAGAGCATCCCGTTCTATTTTTAATGCTTTTCTATGGAAATTATACAAGCTAGGTGTGCAGTGTGTGAATGCCTGTGTTAGTAACGGGACACTAATGGGACATGTTAGTGAATACAGCTAAAACTAGACTTTCCTCTTGTACCCCAGAAATTGCCTCATTCTGTTTTCTGAATAAAACTGACTCATTCAGCAAAGCAGAGCACCTTTTCCTCTAATCAGAAGTAAATGAACCCAGTCTTCTAAATCCACTGTACATATACTTAAAGCAACATAATGCAACAATTTTGCAGTACAATAACAACTTCAAAATTATTCTGATGGTACACTGGCTTATAATAGTGAGAATGGTGTCTCTGTCCTCACCACTCAAGCCCAGAACGCCTGCTATAGCACTATGTAACTTTGGAGGAGCGGGCACAAACCCCTCGCGATAACTGCATAATGCTTTACGGCACAATGTCTGACAGCAACTGCTATGGGTCTTCATCTAGCTAGAAGAAGTAGCTCTGTATTCCCAGTATGGACATCATGGCAGAGTTTGCCAAAAGACAGAAGAAGACATTGATGGAGGAAGCAAAAAGCTATAAGAGATAAAAGGATGCAGTCTCACAGCTAAAGGGAATACAATGGAAATCCAACAGCAGACTGCACATCCCTGCCAATGTTATTTTGAAAAACTGTGACACAGGCTGCAACCTTACCTGTGTCATTCTTGTCTCACTGGGTTTTGTAGTCTTTTCAAATGCTAAAATGCATCTACCCCTGTCCCGTTTCAGGCTAACATGCAAAGAATTAAATTCATCCCATGGCAAAAAGTTTGGTCGGCCTTTGTCGGCCAAGTAAGCCTGGAAAGTTTGCAGCCTCTTGTAATAAAACCCTGTAATATTACTCTACCTTAAAAGCAGACATGGTTCTTTCTCATCTCATGTTGTCTTTGCCAGTGTTGTGCCGGATTCCATCTAGCCCAGAGAATCTGACTCCCCTTTGCATGCATGCATGTCACACAGGCATATGGATGCTAGAGATTACACTCGTAATTTTGGATGTTTAGATAGAAACATAGAAACATAGAAATCGCGAGTATAATCTATAGCATTCATATGCCTGTGTAACACGCACACACGTGAAGGGGAGTTGGATTCGGTATCCTTCAGCTCTCACAGCAAGATTTGTATTTATGACAGTGGTGTAAAAGCGAAATAACACTCTGCAATGGTAGGGGGAGCCCAAGAGCAAAAATACCAATTCTCATATAGTGCTGCTTTAAATCAAATGCAGACAATATGGTTTTACACTCACCAACCACTTTATTAGGTACACCTGTTCAATTGCTTGTTAACACAAATAGCTAATCATCCAGTCACATGGCCGCATTTCACTGCATTTAGGCATGTAGAGGTGGTCAAGACAACTTGCTGAAGTGCAGACCGAGCATCAGAACGGGGGAGAAAGGGGATTTAAGTAACTTTGAACGTGGTGTGGTTGTTGGTGCCAGACGGGCTGGTCTGAGTATTTCAGAAACTGCTGATCTACAGGAATTTTCACACACATCTCCAGGGTTTACAGAGAATGGTCCGAAAAAAAGAGGAAACATCCAGTGAGCGGTCAGTTGTGTGGATGAAAATGCCTTGTTGATGTGAGAGGTCAGAGGAGAATGGGCAGACTGGTTCCAGATGATAGAAAGGCAACAGGAACTCAAATAACCAACCAAAATCTCTGAGGAACGTTTCCAACACCTTGTTGAAAGTCTGCCACGAAGAATTAAGGCAGTTCTGAAGGCAAAGGGGGTCCAACCTTTTACTAACTGTACCTAATAAAGTGGCCGGTAAGTGTACATTAACATGTAACAAGCTTTTTTTCTAACAGATTAATTTAGCCCAGAAACAGACTTAAGTGAGGTTCCGTTCACAAACACATATTCAGTGTCTTCAAAAGTCCTTAGCGGTAATGTCCATAAGTTATTCATTCATGCTGGGATAGTAAAGAGATCAGAAAGATCAGGTCAGTTTTCATGACGCTGACCAGTAGAGTGTATGCTGCCGTTACTTGCTAGCCACATTAGCCTCATAGCTGTTGCAACATCTCGTATCTCCAAAATGCTAACTTCACAGAAGAAAAAAAATCAATGGAGGTTAAGGTAAAATGATCTTTTCTAAGTGATTTTAGAGCATCTCTATTCCTCCATTCATAAAGAAATTATAACATGTTAAGAAGGCAACTGGCATTAAATTAAAAAGTTTTGTTCGGACATCGACTTTACAGAGCAAATTGGTCACATTCGTTTCAAATATTACCCCTCCAACACACAGTTCTTAGTCTGTTAGTGGACTAACTTTATCCTTTTGGCTTGTGTGATGTTCCTGTGCATGACACTGACACCCTTTTACCAATGGATAATTACTAATGGGTGTGGAGCAACCAGAGGTTAGATCACTGATGTACAGCGTGGTGTATAAATGCAGAAGCCGAATGCTGTTTTGACGTGCTGAAAGTTTGGGATCAAATCTGTGTATGTTAAGATGACGGATGGAGCGGCTGATGTTAACACAGCTGCAGAGCAAAGCTGCACTCTGAGAATTCACTTGTCCACAGATGAGTCCTGTCCACGCTTGCATCTGCAGATCAGAGCCGGCAAACCCTTCACACTTAAAGTGACTGAGCCAGACAGGCCATTTCTTTGATATGATGGAGGGGAAACTGGAGGAACTCTTTGAGATGCCAGTGGTCAATAAGGTTTCTCTCCCTTCCTCTGAAAGGAAAAGGCTCTCCGTCTTATGGATTCTACATTTATATATCATTATTACCGGAAGGAAACCTTGTGTATCTGGAATGAAAATTAATGATAGTTGGGCCCATATTCCCATTTCTTATTTTTACTCCCATCCCTTGTCAAGTGTCACCTTGAACTTCGGAACTGACTTACAAGGGGAAGTGGTTTGAATCTTCTTCTATGAAATGGGACAGCCCTCAAATAAAAAGAGCGTCACTTCAATAACAGCTACTAGCGCCGCGCTGTAGGCGACCCTACCCGTCTGCAGTGACAGCAGAGGAGAGGAAAGCTCAGCTCCTCACTGCTGGACTTGAGTTTCATTTAGGGTATCATAAGCCTTCAAAGATGGACAATTGTTTATTATAGCCCACCCCTAATTCTTCAGTGATAGGAAGCTGGAGTCAGATATTCACCAGCTATTTTGAATTTTCCTGCTCCATCTTAAGGGGTGTAGTAGTTCTGACACCTTAGCCGCCAGAATGTAACTGCTGCACCATTTAAGGTGGAATGGGAAATTTAGCTACCTACATTTTAAAGCAGAAAATACTCACATTTGAGGGTTTCTTTGGTTGCTTGCTCAGCCGTCTTGCCGGTTCCTTTTTTTCCCCCTCATAACGCTCTGTCTTTGAAAAACCTCCGTTTGGAGGGCCATGTAGCCCTAACACTTCACCCTACCCCTCCATCGCAACAAAAATCGGGACACCCTACCTCTAGGCATGAACACGCAGAATGGAGGGGTAGGGCTAAGTGGTAGGGGTGAGGGCTGAAGAGAGATTGGGCTGTAATGCAAAAAGATCTTTTTCTAATTAATTATGGAACATTTCTATTTCTCCATTCATAGCAGAATTTTAGCACAATGTAAAGGGCAACTAGCATTTTCAGAAAGAAGAAACGTTCTTAAAGGGGAATTCACTGATTTTTCTACATGTATGCATTTTTTAAAAATGTAATGAATCAGAATGATTGATTTACGTAAGTGCTTTAATGTGAAAGGCTCTGTTCAGCTCCTCAGAGTTGTTCACAGTGGTGGTGATAGGAACACATGAGGGTTCACTGGTGGTTTTGGACAGTAAGTATAATGTCTATATGTCTGTTGTAGACAGGGTTCCTGGTTCCTATCACCACCACTGTAAAGAGATCTAAGTCAGTAGGTTTCTCTACATTAAACCATTTCACATTTAGCCACTCTCAATGACTTTGTTTATATCTCATCTTACGTCTTCGGTGGAAATTGGTGGAATTCCACTTTACTTGCTTAAGTTACTATAATTTTAGTTCATTTAGGCTCATTTTGTATCATCGCCGATGGTGATTTCATTTGTCATGAAACATTCAGACAATGTAAAGCTGGTGTTTTGATATTATGTCAAAAAAAACTTAAACTTATTATAAATAAGTTCATATATTACCTCAATTATTTATTATTTATTGACATTCAATCAACCAGAAATGATACTGTTTCTTTTTTGCTATGCATTATGCACTCTGAATATTACTGAAATGATATTTCTTTTGATACCTCATCATCATAATTTGATATCTGATATTTGATATCTAGTGCTCCTCTGAGAGTAAGAGTGGCTCGTCCTTTTAAACTTTCAGTGTATGGGCATGAATGAGTGTGTGTTCTGTGTTGTTTCTTTGTCTTCTACAGCTCACAAGTGTTGGACGTTGCAGCTGAAGTGTGAAAGCACAGATTTGTCATGGTGTTTGTGGTGGCAGCTTGGAGAACTGTTGACACAGACCTAATCTAAGACGTTATTGTTGATCATCTGTAAAAAACACAACAGAATTTGACTGGTTCCACCTGCTGTGGGTGATATTTAGTATAAAAACCATTCTGTTAGAATAAAAGAAGTTTCATGAAAAAAGTTGGTAACACTTTCTATGAATGTCACCTTTGTAAGCATCTATAAACACATTCATAACATGTTAGAATGCATTCATAAGGATGTTTTTTACCCACGCCTTACTAAGTCATGGCCACGACTTAGTTATCTTATTCCCACACTTTACTAAGTGGTGGCCATGCATTATTTTTATCTATACAGGATGTCACCAGCATAAGAACTGTGGCTTAAACACTTCCAGCAGTTTGGTTGTTTGTCGTGTACAAATCACATGGGCTGTTTCTGATTGGTCTACAGGCAGTTCATGAGCTCCATGTCTCCAGGGTGAATTTGTCCACTTCTAATTTCAGACAATGAGTGTGTTTACATGCACTCATTGATCCAATCATAATCCGATTTCTGCAGTTATCTGATTATTCAAATGGCCATGCAAACGCTAAACTCTCATCTAGAAACCCGATTAAGAAATCCAATAAAGAGGCAGGATTTCAGCTCAGTAATCAGATTTCTCAGTGCATGTGAACTCTTACTCTGATTTCTTTCAGACTGTTCAGTCTGCGCATGCTCGACAACACGCGGTGGATGCTGCGAGATGGCAGCAAGAGAGGTGCTGAAATCAAACACGAAATAAAGGATTTAAATATTCATTTTTTTCAGGTAAAGTCACTGTGATGTTTTTTTTTTTAAAACAAACAACTGTGACATGAAGTTTGAGTTTTACATCATGTTTTGTTCTGAGTTTATTGGCTGGTTGTGAAGCAGAAATCTGATGACTGTCTGACTTATGTCGCCCCGGAGTTTCCCCATTATCTGACTGAGGAATCAGAGCATGTTAAACGTGTTGATTGAATGACTGACCAAATCTGATTTTCCGCAGTTTTCGGATTAATAAGTGCATGTAAACACACTCACTGTTAATATCAACATTCAAATTTGCGAGGAAACTAAAGGAAATACATCTGCAAGAACGGCTTATTTTTTAATTCACCATGGGTGTGATGTCACAGGCATGACTTCAACCCTCCTGCTTCTCTCTAGAGTACAAAACTGACCATTATCATTAATTCATGAATAAATTCCTACAAGTTTCTTTTAAATAATCACACTGAAATTCATTTTAGTCCCAAAACAGGATTAATCTGGTGTTCAGGAAAGTTCGCAATGAGGAAAAATACAGTCTCAGTCTCAGTTTGTCTTTTTAGATTCACAACACAGTAAGTGAATAAATATACAGACAATGTTTCCCGCATGTTATTCAGGGTACATGACAGCAACATCATGATAACATGATCACTATCAAAACACAAATGGAATCAGAGCTTTTCTTGATTTGGGGTAATCCTCAAATTTCGTCAGATACCACCTGAAAAACAAAACACATTAATACGATTATCTTCTCATTTTAACAGTAATTTTATCGTGTTATAGTGATGCATCTTTCCACCATCTTTTAATATCAGGTTCCGAGTTATTTTTCCCACAGCTTTCCCTGTTGAAATACTCCTGTATCCCCCTTGCTGGTGACCTTTGTGTGCATTGACATCAAATTGAAACTACGGATAGTCCTATATATTGTGTGCAAATTCCATGATGAATGGACCAAAAGAAATGACCTAAAAAAAAAAGAAAAAAAGAAAAAAGTCTGGTTCCATTGAGTTCCATTAAAAGACGAGTATGTTTTTTCTTTCTCCTGTAAAGTTACAATTTTGGAGATATGAGGTTTTGATCCAACATCAGCGAGATAGAACGACAAAGAAGGACAAGCAGCTTAGAGGATGGATGGATGGATGGATGGATAACTAAGTAAATGTAATTTTTTTGCTCTTTGTAGTTCTTTCATTTTTCTGTACTTTACTGAAGTTTTTCCATTTTGGGCGACTTTTTCCTTTCACTCCACTACATTTCAGAGTCTAATATCTGACTTTTTACTCCATTAAATTTTTGTTGTTCCTTTTAGTTTCTGTGTGTATAAAAACGTAACAGAGCACCAATCAGGGCCCAGTGGTCACTTTGTTTAGAGCTGGTTTTGACCTGTTGGTCATACCGACCCAGTGCAGCACGCGGTTCAACGTCAGTGCAGCAGCGTCAAACTTTGGGAGAGTCTGTTCAACATAAATGATGAACTAACCTAACTTTGTGTAAATAGAGCACAATATAGAAATATGTCCACATATGCAGTCGAGACTGACGCGGCTTTTTTCTGAATTTCTACAAACACCGTTTCATTTTATAGTAAATTAGTTTGGGCTGGTTTATGTTTATGAACAGACGCCTACAGATCAACATAGTAAAGGAGCTCATCTGTGATCCTGAGTTTAAAGCCAGTTCTTATTAAACTTAAACTTGGAACTAAGTTGTAAATAAATCTGAAACTGAAACTTTGCTTGTGTGTAAAAGTGATTTAATCAATAAAATTATAACAGGACTTAAAGCCATAATTAATCTTTTAGTACTTTTGCTTTTGACACTTAAGTACATTTGAAGTCAAATACTTTAGTACTTTTACTCAAGTGGAGGTCTAAAGGGAGGAACTTCTACTTTTACTGCAGTAATATTTTACCTTGGGTGGCTCTACTTCATCCACCACTGCCATAACTCATTTAATCATAAAATCCACTGACACAAATTAAATCAATTCATACATCTTGAATGGATAAAGAAAATGAAATCTCAAAGTATATTAAACTAGACTTAATAAAAGTCCTTACTTGTGGTGAGCTACTGCTCTGCTGGAAAGGATGATGCAGGTGAAGAAAGCAAAGGCCACACTGTGGATTGAGTGACCAGCAAGAGCAAATCCGGCCCATTCCAGAATCTCACCCAAAAAGTTAGCACCTGAAATGTACAGAAACATTCCACCTACAAAAAAAAAAAAAAACAGAAAAAAAGGAACATCGCTTAAAGAAACATATCACACTGCAAGACTGCCGTATATGCAATATAAACTGATATACTTTGTCAGTGCATATTTGAGTGTAAGGCCAAAGTTAATGCAATAAATTATTAATGGCCCAAATTTTTAACACCTGTAGCAGTGCAGGCTGAAGCCCAGCTGCTCTCATGCTGTATGTTGCTGTAATAGAATCTGCGATTGCAGCCCTTTCTCTCAAATACAGCCTTTAAACGGCTTATAAGTGCTACTTTCAGCATCTTCAGCAGTCTATGCATGACAGTGCTCACAGGAGACATATGGACAAATCAACGAGCAGCAAACTAACAAAAGCAATAGCAAAGTGGAACACTCATTTTTCCCTCAAGACCCTCCACTGTAACAAGAATTTACGAGCCGTATGAAAGCAAGAGGCAACAGTCACAGAGGAGTTTAAACCATTGACATTATATGTATATATGATTGTACATAATTTCAATTCTACACAGCCTTTAATTATATTCATTTTTCAGTGTGGGGGTAAAAGAAGAACAGAGAAAACTACACAAAACTACACTCAACAACTAAATTTAATAACATTTCTTCTCATCATCTACCTCTCTCATTAAATGTGTCCACACTTTACTTTTACTACAGCTCTCATTCTTTTCAGGGGACTCAATTTCAGTTTTTAAAGACGCCACGATTTCCTGCAGGAACATTTTTCCACACCTCCACAGTTCAGTCTTAGCTCGTTGTATTTTCTGTTTCGCACAATCTATGCAATCCCAAACTCATTCAGCAACGTTGAGGCCTGGACTGGGGTGGTCGGTCCATTGCTCAACTTCTTTGTTTGATGTGTCCATCTCCTTTTCTCAGTGAGGTTCTTCTTGAACAGCTACACATCCCTTCCGACTCTTAGCGCCGAGTCGTCTTCTCACAGTGGAATGACGATTTCAGATCTGAAGCAGCTTGGATTTTCTCCTCTCTCTCAAAGACGAAAGCTTTAAGTGCAGTTTATCTGATGGGGGCAGTTTCGGTGGTCTACCAGGTCTTGCACAGTTGTTAGGAGTCCCATATTCTCTGTAAAGTTTAATCTCTTCTTGAGCTCCAGTTTCTGAAACTTATTTTTCTTTGCTTTTCTCCTTCCTTATACAAACGGATTATCTTATAACCATATATTTTCATATGAAATGAACAATTTGTACTTAATGGCTGTTTTGACTGTAAATGAAATAAAAGAAGGGTATATATGTGACTGTATCAGCAACACAGCATTGTGAAACATAGCGTTGTGACATGCAAACTATAATCATCTTCTGCATATTTTATAGGCTATATCACATAAAATGAACTTGTTATGACTAGTCAGATGTCAACAGCCTGAGGAAAAGCCTTTTTTGCTGAAGTCTATGATGACTCACTGAGTATCTACTGTTGGAGCAGAGGGGCTACACAGCACTTTAACACAGTATTCATTTACAAATTCATGTGTAACCATTACAAATTCAGAATGGAAGGAAAACAGTGGACTCACAGATACATATGAATATAAGCCATGGGGGGCGGGGGGTGGGGAGAAAGATGGTTGTCATGAATGATAAGTGTTTGTTAACATGGTTTGTACTGACAGGTTAGAGGTGATGAGTCAAAGCATGTCTATTTTTATTTTCCCTCATGCACCCATGAAATTCAGCTGCATACAGTCACTGTATACTGACCAGTGGTCATGCACACATGAAACCAGCAGAATGCGGGCTGCTGATTTGAGGTCTGCTCATGGGACAATGTAACTAGGGGTAATTTTGTAAATGCAACACAGACATTGGGGGCAGTCGTGGGCTGGAGGTTAGGGAACTGGCCCTGTGACCAGAAGGTCGCTGGTTCAATCCCCAGCACCGGCAGTCCATGACTGAGGTGTCCTTGAGCAAGACACCTAACCCCCAATTGCTCCCCGGGCGCCGTAGATTGGGCCACCGCTTCGGGCAAGTGTGCTCACTGCCCCATAGTGTATGTGGTGTTTCACTTCATGGATGGGTTAAATGCGGAGGTGGAGTTTCCCCGGTTGTGGGATTAAAAAAGTTTAACTTTAACTTACTATACCAACATCCTCATAATCGGGGGTAGATATTTCCCAAGACTAAAGATGTAGTTTTTATACTATATAAGTGACTTATTTCACCCTAATCATCAGTGCGGTTTACAAATTTGAAAATAAAAAAAACAACAACAAATTGTGGTCTGTGCAAAAGTAATGGCACATTTTACATACGTTTTACTTTTTTCCAAATGTATCGAAGAATTAAAGCATTTAAAATATAAACTGTGTATGTAAATTGGCTAAAAATTGCCATATTTAAGTTTGCTCCCTGTAAAGGATGTGTACATTTTTTAAATTTCAACTACATTATTTCAATCTTCCTGCCATATAGAATTCTTATTAAGAATATAAGCAGGTCAAAGTGAGAGCCAGCCAGCCTCCACATGGTGGAGGTAGGTTTAAAACTTATTTAAGACCCTCAAATAAACAATGAGAGAAATCCATAGCCCCTCATTAATTCAAAACAGATCTATTTTTTTATTCACATATGTACACATCAAGATATGTGCTGCTCTTCCTTGTGGTTGAAAATAAATTTGACACTGTCTGAAGTAGCCTTTTACTAACCTTATGTCTCCTGAAGCAGATATTTTAGGTTGGTAAGCCTGCGTGGACGAACTGCATCTGTATCAATAAGACTTTTTAAGCGGCTGTTATAACTCGCACTCAGTCCAGTCTGTTATAGTGTATCCTACCCAATTATTCCCAATTCCTAATTATTCACAAATGGCAGGCACTCAAAATAAAGTATTTTTCCATATAGCCCCAAAAAGGGTTCTATTGTTGCGATGTCAAGCTTTTTGTTGCTACATAGAAACCTTTTTAAAAATGGGCCTATATGGAATCATATTCAACACATTCTCCATCAATCTGGAAAAGCCCTTCTTGATGCAAAGAACCTTTCAATGATGCAAAGGGTTTTTCAGTGCTCATGGTTCTACATAGAACCACCTCCTTTACGAAAGAACCCTTGAAGAACCGTCATTTTTAAGTGCGCAATAAATAGCCAAACACACTGGAATCCCAAGGAAACATCATAGAAATGAGCATTTTGAGCATTTATATAGTCAATCTGAAATCAATATGGATTTTTTACCTCGTTAGATTGTTCCTTTGTCATATTAGGTCCAATTCATCATACTATATTTACATAATTACTTTTCTGTAATATTCAATCAAGGTGTAATGACTTCTGCTCACCTCTACAACGTCAACCAACCAATAATATAATGTTTCACCCCTCACCTCCACCTATCATTCAGGGAAAATGTTCATCCAGGTCAGAGACCCTCCTTGATTTTCAATGTTCTCTCCAGGCTACAGCAACTAAAATATCAGACTTCATGTTGAACTGTTGACGTCAAATATAAGTTAGACAGTAATTCGTTGTTTTCCTACATAGCCTGTGAATATGAGCCTAGTCAGCCTAAAACTCTCCTGTCCAGCGATTTTTAGTCATTAACATCAAATATACGTTGACTGATGTTGACTGCAGTCAAGTCAATTCAATCCAAGAAGTGAAGGTGCACCATGGAATTTTAATTGTATGTAAATTATTACAAGGGACAAACCTGATGACTTTGACCTCAGTCAGCATCACTGGCATTAATCGCTGAAAACTGCTCGCTCAGAGGATTTTAAACTGACCAATTTTCATTCAGCCTCATCTCAAAACAGCCTACCAGGTAGAATAACAAAGTCAAGTCGAAGTTTATTTATATAGCGCTTATTCCCTCAATAGGTGTTGTCACAAAGCAGCTTTATAGAAAAATATGGCTCCGAGGCCCCATGAGTGTCGCCAATGGCAACAGTGGCAATGAAAAAAGAGAGAGAGACCCTAAGAGTGAGAGGAAGAAACCTTGAGAGGAACCAAGACTCAAAAGGGGCACCCATCCTTCTCTGGTCGACACCGGATAACAAACAGCATTAGTATAAAATATCAGAACATAAAACAGGAGCAGGACAAAGGAACAGCTTATTCAACTCAACCACGCAGATGTATACACGCTGAACTGTTACTGAATGCAATCATAATGCAGAGCAAATATGGTGTGATAAGCTAGAAAAGTGTTTTACCTCTTGGTATCTTATAGCCTGTTTCTCCAGGAGCTCGCAGGTTCCTCAGAATATGATCAGAGTGAATATTAATTATCCATCCAAAGAGCCACAGACAGGTCCCTGCATGATAATGAGATAAAAATCCATCAACTGTAACAAAACGAGGGCTCAATATCCCTCCATCAGAAATAGACAGCTGCGACAATTTCTGCTTGTGTACAGAAAAAAAGCCAAAAACTAAAGCTTAACATCTGAATTACAGTAACAGCTAGTCTTATGGGAGCAGTCATAAGAAGTAGATTATGTGTTAGAACTTTGTTATAATCAATAAAATATGCAATTTGACTGGGAGTATCAGAATTTTTGAGTGGGTATTTAAAAGTACTTAAATTAGTCAGTGCACAGCTTGTATAACAGTGCAGATTTACTGTCCTCTGAAAAGAACTCAACACACAGCCATTAATGTCTAAATAGCTGGCAACACAAGTGAGAGAACCTCATAGTGAACAGGTCCAAATTGTGCCCAATTGTGTCGTTGTCTCTCACTGGTATCATGTGACTTGTTAAGAGTTACAAGGTTCCAGGTGTGAATGGGGAGCAGGGCTACTAAATTTGGTGTTCTGGGTACAATTCTCTCATACTGGCCACTGGATTTTCAACAAGGCACCTCATGGCAAAGAACTCTCTGAGGATGTGAGAAATAGAATGGCTGCTCTCCACAAAGATCGCCTAGGCTATAAGAAGATTGCTAACACTCTGAAACTGAGCTGTACCACGGTGGACAAAGTTAAACAGTGGTTTTCCAGGACAGGTTCCACTCGGAACAGGCCTCGCCAGGGTCAACCAAAGAAGCTGAGTCCACTTGTTCAGCTTCATATCCAGAGGTTGGCTTCAAAAATAGCATTGCTGCCAGCATTGCTGCAGATGTTGAAGAAGTGGGATGTCAGCCCGTCAGTGCTCAGACCATATGTTGCACAATGCATCATCATTGTTTGCGTGGCCATTGTCCCAGAAGGAGAGAGAAGCCTCTTCTGAAGCTGACGCACAAGAAAGCCTGCAAACAGTTTGCGGACGATTACTGGAACCATGTCCTGTGGTCTGACGAGACCAAGATAAACTTATTTGACTCAGATGGGGTCCAGCATGTGTGGTGGTGACCTACTGAGGAGTACCAAGTCTCTTGTCTGGAGCTGCATGAGCGCTGCCAGCACTGGGGAGCTGTGGTTCATTGAGGGGAACATGAATTCCAACATCTACTGTGACCTTCTGAAGCAAAGCATGATCCCCTCCCTTCAGAATCTGCGCCGCATGGAAGTTTTCCAACCCCAAACACACCTCCAACATGACAGCTGCTTTGCTGAAGGTAAAGGTGATGCCAAGTATGTCTCCAGACCTAAACCCAATTGAGCACCTGTGGGGCATCCTCAAGCAGAAGGAGGAGGAGCGCAAGGTGTCTAACATCCACCAGCTCAGTGACGTCATCATGGAGGAGTGGAAGAGGATTCCAGTAGCAACCTGTGCAGCTCTGGTGAATTCCATGCCCAAGAAGTTTAAGGCAGTTTTAGATAATAATGGTGATCACACAAAATATTGTGACTTTGAGCACAATTTGGACATGTTCACTGTGAGGTGGACTCACTTGTGTTGCCAGATATTTAGACATTAATGTCTGTGTGTTGAGTTTTTTCAGAGGACAGTAAATCTGCACTGCTATACAAGCTGCACACTGACTACTAAGTTATATCCAAGTTTCATTTCTTTAGGTGTTGTCCCATGAAAAGATATAATAAAATATTAGCTGTGTGTGTGTGTATGCGAGAGAGAGAGAGAGAGAGAGAGAGAGAGAGAGAGAAGACAGTTAATCATTAGAAATGTGAGGGATGTACTCACTTTTGTGAGATACTGTATATACAGTCTGGTCAATGAAATTTTGAGCTGTTTCTTTTGGTCCATTCATCATGAATATATACACGTGTGTGTGTGTGTGCGTGTGTGTGTGTGTGTGTGTGTTTGTGCATGCGTCATAAAATGTGCCACAACTTTTGCACATTCCATATTTCATGCTTCCCCCCCCAAATATCCTAAATTCAAATTCCAAATAAAGTCATTGTGCTTTGAAAAGTGCAGCGCAAAGTGTGTTCTCTGTATAGGACGTGTACTTATTCTCACTGAGGAAATCATCAAAACACTGACGAGGGGTGCATAAATGTTCTTAGTTGTAGTCTTGTGGGGGTCCTGACCATTGATGAACTGGGTAAAGAAAGGCTGACAAAACATGCAGAGAAATCTGTACATGTAGAACTACAAATAGGGCCTCTGTGGTTAATAGACATGCATGCACAAGCACTACTGCAGGCCTGC
Organism: Pygocentrus nattereri; assembly: GCF_015220715.1. Taxonomy (NCBI): domain Eukaryota; kingdom Metazoa; phylum Chordata; class Actinopteri; order Characiformes; family Serrasalmidae; genus Pygocentrus; species Pygocentrus nattereri. The sequence continues at coordinate 20,418,573 of NC_051237.1, read as the reverse complement.
AGCCCTAAGCACCTGCTAGAACATTACCCACCTGAGATGAAGCAGGGATGTGTAACCCAGTCAGAGGGGAACTCTGCGTAGTGGCTCAGGTATCTGACCTGCAGATAGCCATTATAGATGCAGAAAACAAACGCCAGGGCAAAGGAAGCAAACGGTGTGGGTTTCCCTCCTCGGATTAAAAATGGATAAATGAGAGACCTGAAAGAAGCACAGTTTTTTCTACTCACAGGGGCATCAACAAGTCCTAACCTCTTCTATATTTAGTAATGGACTAAAAAACGAAGGATGGATTAATACTAAAGTATGGATACTTACAAATACCTGTAATCCTTACAAATAAATATAGACCCAGTTTCCCAAGAGCATGTTAGAGTTAAGATCATCTTAAAGGTAAACTGAGTGGTTGAACATAAACATAAACATTCAGATTGGTTTGATGGGAAATGTCCTATTTCTATAGAAACATACCTACTCAGATTTCTTCAGTGATGAGAGGAACCAGGGGTCACAATTTACTGGCTATCCAGAACAGGCAATGTTTTCTGAATTATTCATATTTTACATTGATAACAAGAAAACAAAGGGAAATCACAAAAAAATGAGGTTTTCTTTGGGGCCTACTTGGCCTTACAACTCCCTGCATGTACCCCTCTGCCATGAATGCACTATAAAATTGGGCTTTTGGCCAAACATTGACAATAAAACTACATTATTACAGTGTGTCCAGCATCACACGGTACATTTATATCCGTTTCATGGAATAGCCTCCTGTGATGCAGCTTTTAAATGCGTTAAAGGCTTGAGATGTCTGGTTCCTATCATCGCCATTCTGAGGAATTCTGACTTTGCAGGTTTCTTTAGAAGGAAGCATTTCACGACAAAAGGCTCTGCGTTACTTCATTCACAGCCTAATTACTGAATCATGTAGAAATTCTGAGAACATTGGTGGAGTTCTCCTTTAACTGGTAGAGCGGGTGCTCAGTGTGATGCTCTTCTCATCATTAACAACAATCTTTGCTTAACGATTTTTGGGGTAAAGCCAACCCAGTGCAGTTAAGACGAATGCAGAGACTTCCAAAAGTATTGTATTGATCACTTTTCACTGTAGAAACCACGAAGATTTGTCATTTTTGTATGTCCATATATGTTTTTATGTCTGTACTAATATCGGTGTACTGGCTTTAGTAATGGTCAGTATCGTATCGAAAGCAGAAAGGTGGTATCGCCCATCCCCACACAACACAGGCCAGCTCACCTTTGAATATAATGGCAAAAATACATGGTTAGAAGCAGCTGGTTCGGCAGATGCACTGTCTTGGATGCTGAAGTCCACAACACTAGAGCCAAAGGCACGACCAAAGCAGGCAGCTCCTGAATAAACCAGGCTACTCTGGCACTCACTGGGAATCCGAATTTCCTGTCCGAGTATCTCCCATAAGGCACATTCTCAACCAGCAGCGCCAGGAACGTTACCAACGCCATGAATATCATGAGGTACGATAAACAGTCCAAGATGTAAAGCTCCTCCTCCTGAGAAGAGAACAGGTGCTGGAGAAATGTGTCCATGACTGCTTTAAAAACCGGTGACCTGCTATCCAGTAATAATGAAGCCCTGAGGTCTGCGCGCTGTGGAGCCGCTGAGCATTAAAGCTCCGCTCTGACAGCAACACATCCAGATCTGCGCTGCTTACGAAATTCGTGCCCTCACGCCACCGCGCCGTCTTCCCATGTGTCCACCAATCACAAGCAGGGTGGGCGGGCTTATGCCGGGAGCTGCACCAATAGGATGAACGGATTACGCATTTTATTTTTTTGGGAGCCAATAGGAAGCTTATATCCGTTTACAGCGCCGAGTTACGTATGATGATGTTATCACTTTGATAATCCCCCGTTCACAAAGTTATAAATAATAGGAAGACATGAATAAATAAACTTTCGAGTTTAGTTAAAATTACATGTGCAAAGAGCAGAGAAAAGCGGTCATGAAATACACCGGTTACGGAAGATGATATTAGTCTGTCAGCAGGAATAAATGCATGAATGTGTGCCTGGAGTTCAATAAATAATGTGTGTGTGTGTGTGTGAGAGAGAGTGAGAGAGAGAGAGAGAGAGAGAGAGAGAGAGAGATATGACAGTTAATCATTAGAACGATATTTTAAAACTATCTCACAGAGCTAATCGTTAGCCTTCCTAAAGGTTTTAATAATAATAATAATAATAATAATAATAATAATAATAAATAATAATAATAACTACTACGACTACTAGTACTAGTACTACTTTATTGTACCTATTCTTTTTCTTCTTTTAGTAAGAACAATAATGTTAACAACAATTATTCCTAAATTGAAAAATCTAAATGAATAAAACAGCATCAAATACAAACCAGGCACATACAGCAATGTAAACATACATAAATGAGATTATTATTATATTATTACTATTATCGTATACATTTCTACGTATTATCAAGTACATTATTATTATTATTATTATTATTATTAAACATCAAACATTAAAATAACGGCAAAACTACTACGACCACCACCACATTGATAATAATACATTTAATAAATAAAGCAATTTATTTAATATCTTGTTGGGCGTTCAGGAATATAATTCAGGCAAGATCGCGGCCACCCCAGGGTCCTTCAGCTGCTGTGCGGCGTGTTGAGTTTCTGTGAGCTGCACATGAGTTTAGCTTTAGCTTTAGCTTTAGCTTATCTTCAGTTCACTGTCTGTTCAGGGCCTTTCGGTTAAAGACGATTCGGAGATTCGTGTCCGGGGTTTTGTGTCTCGCCAGGATGGGCAGGAGAAACAGGAACAGACAGAGAGACGGAGGCGCGGAGGGGAAACGGAGCAGAGACGCTGTGAGTGGGTTTAGCTGGGTGGTCTACACACAGCAGCTCAGAGAGGAGAGAGAGAGATGCTGTGAGTGGGTTTAGCTGGGTGGTCTACACACAGCAGCTCAGAGAGGAGAGAGAGATGCTGGGAGTGGGTTTAGCTGGGTGGTCTACACACAGCAGCTCAGAGAGGAGAGAGAGAGAGAGAGAGAGAGAGAGAGAGAGAGATGCTGTGAGTGGGTTTAACTGGTTGGTTTACACACAGCAGCTCAGAGAGGAGAGAGAGAGATGCTGTGAGTGGGTTTAACTGGTTGGTTTACACACAGTAGCTCAGAGGAGAGAGAGAGAGAGAGAGAGAGAGAGAGAGAGAGAGAGATGCTGGGAGTGGGTTTAACTGGCTGGTTTACACACAGCAGCTCAGAGAGGAGAGAGAGATGCTATTTGGTGAAAATGAAGAAAATTCAGGCAGCAGATTTACAGCTGGTGCACACAGTGCATAGTGTGGTGTCTGAGAGATGAGCTGTGGAGTTAAAGTGGGTCTGTTTACTGCTGTTAGTGTTCAGGTGCTTTTGCAAATGGGAAAGAAATGGCTAGATCAGCCTAACTTACCACATCCTGTAATAACACTGGTACAGCTGCAGTGAAACAGTGACTCATATCTATAAAGGTAGCTATTAAAAATTTCAGTAAAGTGTCACTGTCACCATGTTAAATATTAATAATAATAATAAAGGATTGTTAGTGTAAATCTGATATGGTTTGACAGCAAATGTAGGTGGACTGGACCTTGCAAGTGACTTAACATTACATTTTTGCTGACTTATTTAAGTTAAATAATGACTCAAATATAAGTAAAAAAACAAGAAACAAACTGTCAAACATGTTCCTGTAGGACTGCAGAGTTCAGTCATTGAGACATAGTCTGTCAGAGTAGTTTAGTGGTTCATTGTAAAGAAACTTACAGACCCACTGATTTCTTGTTTTGAAATTGGACACAAAAAAGGAATTAAGAACGAACCCAAATGTAAAGACAGTGAGGGGAAATTTGGTTTTGTTGCGGATAGACTTAAGTAGACATAAAAATGTTTGAAAATATGTAATCAAAGGCATCTAACATTACACGGAACGTAGTACCACCTCCGAAACCTTAGTTTGTTAGGTTCTAAAGGCTTGTTATAGGCATAATCTGTATCTTTGTCATGTGCTGTGTATAGAATTGTGTTTCTCCTGACAGGGATGGGGCGCAGGCTATGCCGATATCGTCAAGGAGAACAAGTTGTTTGAGCACTACTACCAGGAGCTGAAGATTGTGCCAGAGGGAGAGTTCGAGCAGTTCATGGAAGCTATGAGGGAGCCGCTGCCGGCTACCATACGAATCACTGGGTATAAAAGGTGACGATTGCTTTTGAATGCTCAAATCTTCTTTTCGTTCTGCTGTTATTGTCATTAACACTAGGCATATTTCTAAGGCCTATAAGTATCTGTTATTAATGGTCTCCATTAATGGAGATCTTTTCTGCTGAATATCCATCAACAACTGGGACTTGAAAATGTAACTCGATGTACATCAATGTCACTCAGTAAATATAACTCAACCTACACTATATTTTTAATACTAGCCATGCCAAAGAGATCCTTCACACCTTGAAAGAGAAATACTTCAAGGAGATTCAGGACCTGGAGGTAGATGGTCAGAAGATAGAAGCCCCACAGGCTCTTAGTTGGTAAGAATATTAAGAATATCAAAGTTCGGTTTTCAACATTTTTTGTACAGTGTGACCAATTTTATTGTGATATCACAGGTATCCTGATGAATTGGCTTGGCACACCAACATGAGCAGAAAGATCTTGCGAAAGTCTCCGCTTTTGGAGAAATTCCACCAGTTCCTAGTCAGCGAGACTGAATCGGTAAGTTTGATTTACAGTCTCACTGTTGTACTGGGTGATCTGGAGATTAATCAGGCTCCTTAAAGGGCAATTCCACCAAACCTTCTGCATATTTTAGTTGTTGAGATGTACATACCAAGAGCCAGGCCTGGCTCCAGGGATAGGTCCCAGTGACTCTCTCCCGGGCAGGGTACGTGATTCTGTGTCCGTTGTTTCATGGAGGGTGTTAGCGTTGGACTCTGCCAGGGTTGTGCCCTGTCTCCACTCCTGTTCATGATATTCATGGACAGAGTGTCAAGGTGTAGCCGGGGTCATGAGGGCATTATGTGTGGAGGCTGGAGGGTGGCGTCTCTGCTATTTGCAGATGATGGTTTTTTGGCTGAATCACATGGATGCCTCCAGGGTTCACTGGAGCGGTTTGCAGCTGAGTGTGAAGTGATTGGTATGCAGATCAGCACCTCCAAATCTGAGTCCATGGTCTTAGCCTGGAAAAGGATGGCATGGCCACTCCAGGAAAGGGGAAAGGACTTTACATTTATGGCAATTAGCTGACGCTCTTATCCAGAGCGACTTGCAATTTGATCATTTTACACAAGTAGATGAAGGCAGTGTTAGGAGTCTTGCCCAAGGACTCTTATTGGTATAGTGTAGGGTGCTTACCCAGGTGGGGGATTGAACCCCAGTCTACAGCATAGAAGGCAGAGGTGTTAACCACTACACTACACCAACCTCTGACTTGCCCCAGGTGGAGGAGTTTAAGTATCTCGGGGTCTTGTTCATGAATGATGGGAAGAGGGATCGTGAGATCGGCCCCAGGCTGGGACAGGCAGCAGCAGTAATGCGGTCAGTATACCGGACTGTAGTGGTTAAGGGGGAGCTGAAGCATAAGGCGAAGCTCTCTGTTTACCATTCGGTCTACATCCCGACCCTCACCTGTGGTCATGAGCTGTGGGTAATGACTGAAAGAATGAGATTGCGAATGCAAGCGGCGGAAATGAGCTTTTTTCGCAGGGTGGTGGGCTACACTCTATTTGATAGGGTATGGGGCTCGGTCATCCGAGAGGAGCTCAGAGTAGCCAGCTGAGGTGATTTGGGCATCTGATCCGGATGCCCCCTGGACACCTCCCGGTGGGGGACCCCAGGCTCGTCCTAGGACCCGTTGGAGGGATTATATTTCCAAGTTGGCTTGGGAGCGGCTTGGGGTCCCTGGGAATGAGCTGGAGGAAGTTGCGGTGGACAGGGTCATCTGGGATTCTCTGCTCTCTCAACTGCTACCACGACCTTATCTGGACAAAGTGGTTGATGATGATGATGATGATGATGATATGTACATAGTCAATCAGAGTGATGTGTTTTGAAGTGGCTCATTGTGGAGAAATCTACTGACTCTTTACTGTAGTGGTAATAGGAATCAGTGGTTGTGATGTTTACAGCGCAAATGTATCTATTTTATTTAATTTCCAAAACGGTGAACCTTCGTGTCTTCTTAGGTTTTATGTGCAAAGCAGTAACAGCTTCAACTCTTCTGGGAAGGCTTTCCACAAAGTGTGTTTATGGGAATCTTTTACCGTTCTTCCAGAAACGCATTTGTAAGGTCACACACTGATGTTGGATGAGAAGGCCTGGCTCGCAGTCTCCACTCTAATTCATCCCAAAGGTGTTCTGTTGGGTTGAGGTCAGGACTCTGTGCAGGCCAGTCAAGTTCTTCCACACCAAACTTACTCATCCATGTCTTTATGGACCTTGCTTTGTGCACTGGTGTGCAGTCATGTTGGAACAGGAAGGGGCCGTCCACAAACTGTTCCCACAAAGTTGGGAGCATGAAATTGTCCAAAATCTCTTGGTATTGAAGCTTTAAGAGTTCCTTTCACTGGATCTAAGGGGCCGAGCCCAAGTCCTGAAAAACAACCCCACACCACCTAACTTTACACTTGGCACAATGCAATCAGGCAAGTACCGTTCTCCTGGCAACCGCCAAACCCAGACTCGTCCATCAGATTGCTAGACGGAGAAGCGTGATTAGTCACTCCAGAGAATGTCTCAACTTGGCATACCGGTTCGTGGCTGAGATGCTGTCGTTCCCAATCACTTCCAGTTTGTTATAATACCACTGACAGTTGACTGGAATATTTAGTAGTGAGGAAATTTCATGACTTATTGCACAGGTGGCGTCCGATCACGGTACCACGCTGGAATTCACTGAGCTCCTGAGAGCGACTCATTGTTTCACTATGTTTGTAGAAGCAGTCTGCAGGACTAGCTGCTTGGTTTTATACACCTGTGACCGTGGACCATGTGTCCAATCAGAGACCACATGTGAAAGTGGCTGAAATCTGATTTGAGTGGGTTTGACTGATTTGACTGTCGCCTCACAGCGCTACCCACCACGCCACCGTGCCGCCCACACATCTTACAATGTAACACTTACAATGTTTATGTCTTAAAAATGTAAACGTAAAATCCTGTCCTTGTTCCTCAGGGGAATATAAGCAGACAGGAGGCTGTCAGTATGATTCCTCCTCTGCTGCTGAAAATAGAGCCTCAACATAAGGTACTGTTTGCCAGGAAAAGAGTTTTTACCCAATTTTAAACATATTTATTTATTGGTTTATGTTTATATTCTTGTAAGTTCCATAATGCTTGTGTTGTATGAACAGATTCTGGACATGTGTGCTGCTCCAGGATCAAAGACTGCTCAGCTCATAGAGATGCTCCATGCTGATATGGATGTGCCTTTTCCTGGTGAGGAAATTACTTGCTTGATTTTATGTGATCCATTTTACCTCCAGCTTTAATGGGTGAGGTGGCCAAAAATGTATATCAATGTGTAATTTTTATTTATTTTTTTGGTTGTGTGTGTGTGTGTGTGTGTGTGTGTGTGTGTGTGTGTGTGTACTTGCATATAAATATATAGGTTTAAAACCCTTAGATTTTCAAATAAACTGGTGATGAACAATAATTTGTCTTATTAATGTATGTCTCCTCACTTTAAATAAAAACAATTTTTAGCAACCAAAGTAAAGCTTAAGTATTTTTCTTGTGCAAAATTATAAAAACAAAACCGAGCTATATATAAACGTATTAGTATAGTATCTAGTATAATGTATGTAAATAAACCAAATGTAAATATTGCCATTTGGCAAAAATGCTAGCAATGTTGGGGCATGTCTGCATTTGTACAAAGACTTTGGTTTTTTATTTGGCAGCTTTTTGTTTGAATTTTCGAGTCCACCTTAAATGAAGCAGGACTTGCATTCACCTGTACAGATTTCAGTGCAACTGCTGTACCATGTAAGGCAGGATGGGAAATTCGAATAAGAAGCCAACTTTAGCTTTGTTGAATTTCTCAAGTCATTTGTCTCTTGTGTGTCCCATATACTGTTAGACACTGCTGGACTGTGGGAAATGTTGGTCATTAATGTTATCAGTACCAGCTGGTCCATGGCTTGTCACACAGAAAAGGCAGTGAAATTGCAGCACCGTCTGCTGCAGCTGACTGAATCAGTTAGCCTGGTGTCCCTGTTGGGCTAAAGCTGGAGGTGATGGAGACTGCTGCATTCTACAGCCCACAAGTAAATCTGTTCTACATAACTCTAATGCAGTTTTTTTTCTCTGCTGTTTTTTTCTGTGTACAGAGGGTTTTGTAATTGCCAATGATGTGGATAATAAGCGTTGCTACCTGCTGGTGCACCAGGCTAAAAGGCTGAACAGTCCATGTATCATGGTGGTCAACCATGATGCCTCTTGCATGCCACGCCTGCTGGTGGAGCAAAACGGCAAGAAAGACATCCTGTTCTACGACAGAGTGCTGTGTGACGTGCCTTGCAGGTGAGACAGGGCAGACCTATTTTTCTTGCTCTTACAGATGTTATTGTTTTTTTTTTGTTTTTTTTTGTGTGTCGCTGAACTTTTAAACTTTGTTCAGACAAAGTTATTTTTTTGACACTTAATTTAAGATTTTGTTTAGTCTGAATGGCAAAAAAAAAAATCCTATCTGTTTCAGCTTTGATGTTTTTAGATTGGTTCTCTGCATGTGTGGCTCTAGCTGGGTGTGCGCTACATGACTTATAACAGACTTTAAAACAGAGCATCTCACACATAACAATTTCTTGCCTTTTAGACAGTGGCTGTGTTTACATGCAAAGATTTTTGCCAGTCTGATTTAATACAGTCGGATTACGGGTTCAGACTGAGGTGTTTATGCTCACTCTACTCAACTGTGATGGAAAAATCTTCGCTTACATGCTCGCTACAAGTAATCCAATGCAAAATGAGTAGAGTAGCGCATGGAGTAAACGTTACCATGACAGCGAACATCACGTGAGGTCCAGTTGGCATGATACGAGTGTCCAGTTGGTGTGCTAGACCACCTCAATCAGACTAGACTGTTCCGATTAAGGTGTTCATTCTATTTTGATTGAGCTATTTAGTCAGATTATTAACAGATTATTAGGCTGCATGTAAACGTGGCTAGTGAGAACATGCACACTAGATGATTGGGGTGAGTTTTATCAGGTATGATTGTTGATGGACATAAATACAGTTTTAGCTTTCATGGTGATGGATTGTTACCGTTATAGGACTTAAGTGAAGAGGGTTTTCTGAAAAAGCACTTCAAGTGAAGCGACTATGACAAGTTCAGGTTTTTTATGCATTTACACACTCGCAGCAGGAGTGTTTGTTACATTTGAGAGAAGTTCATACTACATTTGACTGCTTCATCATTTTCAAGAAATCCTTTTTTTTCACTGCATGTAACCTTAAGAAGCAGAATTGTGTGCATGGTTTAGGAAGGTGTTAGGGTCTGGGGGCCTATGCCAAGCAAAACATAGCATATTCATTGCCAACCATGACCACCAGATGAAGGCAAGCTCTACACACAGCATTGTCAGGCTGCTTCTTCTGCTTTAGCGTTTCTGTGCTTGTGAAATGGTCTGAATTGTAGTTTAAAGCTGTGATTATAGCTTGCTGTGCTATTCTGAAACCCATATAGGATTAGATTGAGGATAGATTTGAAGAGTTCACCTCAAAATAGCCGTCTCGGAGGAAGAAAAATGTATACTCTTCTTAGCCAAGAGTAGATGTAAATGATGGGGATGTAGTTGCTGTGCGTATGAACTCATGTGGCTACAGGAAACTCGCTCATGGTTTTCTAGATTAAAATAGCTGACTCAGCAGTGACCTGCCCAGAAATGTAAAATGCAAAATATGTGAAGAGCCAACTGCTTGAAGCACAGGTTCCCCTGCCCTGGTCCTGGAGTACACCTGCCCTGCTCTAACCCATCCACATCAGCTCAGTATGGGGGTTGTTAATGATCTGATTTATTTGTTTGTTTGTTTGTTTGTTTGTTTGTTTGTTAAAACTGAAGAAAGTAGCTTTACAGAGTCAGGAGGAAAAAAGTCGGAGGTTGCAAAGTTATCTTCCATACATAGCTTTTAGCGAAGAAAAATCTATAAATAATCTATATAAAATATCTTTTAAAACTGAACTATAAGTTGTGGAGATTTGGAGACCTCTCTGGTGAAAATGTACAATTGTGCAGAGTTATCTACTGTTGGCATCGTATCGTCTTCAGTGTATTGTTAATTTTGCAATTGACCTACAACCCCAATTCTAATGAAGTTGGGACGTTGTGTAAAACATAAATAAAAACAGAATACAATGATTTGCAAATCCTTTTCAACCTATATTCAGTTGAATACACTACAAAGACAAGATATTTAATGTTCAAACGGATAAACTTTGTTTTTTGCAAATATTCACTCATTTTGAATTTGATGCCTGCAAGATGTTCCAAAGAAGTTGGGACAGGGGCGTGTTTACCACTGTGTTACATCACCTTTCCTTTTAACAACACTCAGTAAGCATTTGGGAACTGAGGACACTAACAGTTGAAGCTTTGTAGGTGGAATTCTTTCTCATTCTTGCTTGATGTACAACCTCAGTTGCTCAACAGTCTGGGGTCTCCGTTGTCGTATTTTGTGCTTCATAATGCGCCACACATTTTCAATGGGAGACCAGTCTGGACTGCAGGCAGGCCAGTCTAGTACCCGCACTCTTTTACTACGAAGCCACGCTGCTGTAACACGTGCAGAATGTGGCTTGGCATTGTCTTGCTGAAATAAGCAGGACGTCCCTGAAAAAGACGTTGCTTGGATGGCAGCAGATGTTGCTTCACAGATGTGCAAGTTACCCATGCCATGGGCACTAACATCCACCCACATCATCAGAGATGCTGGCTTTTGAACTTTGCGCTGATAACAATCCGGACAGTCCTTTTCCTCTTTGGCCCGGAGGACACGACGTCCATGATTTCCAAAAACGATCTGAAATGTGGACTCGTCAGACCACAGGACACTTTTCCACTTTGCATCAGTCCATCTCAGATGAGCTCGGGCTTGCACTTTGCATGGCAGAGTTTTAACTTGCACTTGTAGATGGAGCGACGAACTGCGTTCACTGACAGTGGTTTTCTGAAGTGTTCCTGAGCCCATGTGGGAATATCCGTTACAGAATGCCGGTTTTAATGCAGTGCCGCTTGAGGGATCGAAGGTCACGGGCATTCAATGTTGGTTTTCTGCCTTGCCGCTTACTTGCAGAGATTTCTCCAGATTCTTTGAATCTTTTGATGATATTATGGACTGTAGATGATGAAATCCCTAAAATCCTTGCAATTGCACGTTGAGAAACGTTGTTCTTAAACTGTTGGACTATTTGCTCACGCAGTCAAATCATTTATTTATGTTTTACACAACATCCCAACTTCATTGGAATTGGGGTTGTAAACAAAGTTCACACAGCTGAACCTTTTTTTTTTTTTATAGCCTGTGCATATGTAAAGGCGAATGTGATCAGAAAAACATTTCAGTGATTATTTTAGGCTTTGTAGGGTGAATCACAGCAGCACACAGAAACCATATTTTAGCTTATTTTTTCCCTCCTGAATCAGTTTAAAAAAAAAAAAAAAAAACGGCCAAAACGAATCTACTTTTTAGTATTCCTGGTACGTTCCTATGTCTGATTACCATACATTTTCAGTGTTCTGGGTATTTGTGGTGTTGAAATAGTTTTGCAGTGTTTTAATTGTTACCGCAAAGCTAAAACATCACCTTTATGTCTGCAGTGGAGATGGAACAATGAGGAAGAACATAGACGTCTGGAAGAAGTGGACAACCAGCAACAGCTTACATCTGCACGGGTAAGAGAGACGCACAGTTAACGTGTTGCTTTTGGCTCCGAGAATATCTGAGTTTACCACAGAATTTATTTAAGGTGTGTGTACCCGCAGCCATGGATGACTGCCATATAAAGGTGGACAGTCAACCTGTCCTAGTGCCATATCATGACTTGGACAAAGATTTATACCTATTATAGCAATCCTGTAAACCCTAACAAGTGTATTAACAGCACAAATTGCATATTAATAAGGATCTAATAATTAAGCCTTAATCATATTTTATTGTGAAATTTTAATGAATTGTTTTTCCTCTCCTGTTTTGATTTTTTTTTTTTTCTCCATTAATGGGTTTTTATTTACGTATTTATTTATTTGGAAAATCTTGAATTAAAAAAAAATAATCCTCTACAGAGAACAAACTTAAATATGGTATTTTCCAGCAAATTTTTGTGCAAAATTTCTTATTTTGAGTTTAACATTAACTCCCCCAAATGTCTGTTCGGCAAATAGGCAGTAATTTTGCATCTATGTAGATGTGAACTTTCACTTCATTCACCACAAAATCAATAAAACATCATTTAAGCATATGACGCTACTGTTTTTTTACTTATTTCTTGGATTAATTTATAAATTTATAAATTTATTCAAATGTTTACATTTATATAGTATTTATAGTCTAGTTTTGAAATTATAGTTGAGTAAAAAGCAACTATTAATGACAAGTAATCCTGAGATGTTGCACTGTGCTGTAATTCAGGATGCTCGCAGGTAAACTTTGGACTTTCTTTAATGATTCTGAAAGGGCTCATTTGCATATTACTGCCTTTCTCGATCATTCTAGAGATCCGTCATTAGACGGAGTGTGTTTATTCCTGCATGTTCTCTGTGGCAGACTCCAGCTGAGGATAGCAGTGCGTGGAGTGGAGCAGCTGGCTGTAGGTGGCAGGATGGTTTACTCCACTTGTTCTCTGAACCCTGTTGAGGATGAAGCAGTCATTGCCTCTCTGCTGGAGAAAAGTGAAGGTATGGCAGCCCTTGGCTGCAACATTTCAAAGTGTGGTCACTGAAAATATAGAGCTTGTGGCCTGAGTGGCCGCTTGCCTCGGATCTTATTTGTTTTGTGCATTCATTAATTCTAACCACCTCAACAGCTAATATAACTGCGTGATGGCCGCGTGGCTGCCCTGTATTGTGCTTGATTCAAAAAGCAGCCCAGGTTAAACCACCCCTGTAACAACAGTGTGCATGGGCAGGGCTAAACTGCTGTAAACAGATAAACGCAAATACAGAATTTAAAAAGGACTATTTGAAGCGTAGTTTCCATGTGTGGATTCTATGGACTTGGGAGTGAGCGTCATGTTTTGAAAAGTACAACCCAATTTCCAAAAACCTTGGGACGCTGTGCAGAATGTAAATAAAAATAGAATGCAATGATGTGCGAATCATGTAAACCATATTTTTAAAGTAAGATGCTACAAAGACAGCATATCAAAGGTTGAAACTGCAAAATTTTATTGTTTTTTGAAAAAAAATAATGAGTATCTTGAATTTGATGTCAACAACATGTTCCCATAAAGTTGGGCTGGGGGCCTGTTCAGCACTGTGTTTCATCACCTCTTCTTTTAACAACACTCTGTAAGCATTTGGGAACTGAGGAGACCATTTACTGTAGTTCTCGTTCTTGTTTGATACAGGATTTTAGCTGCGCAACAGTTTTGGATCTCTTGTCGGATTTTTCATTTCATAATGTGCCAAATGTTATCCGTGACCCGTCTGGACCACAGGCAGGTCAGTTTAGCGCCCAGACTCTTTTACTATGGAGCCAGGCTGCTGGACTATGTGCAGATTGTGGTTTGACTTTGTCTTGCTGAAATAATCAAGACCTTCCCTGAAAAAGACGTCGTTGGGCAGCACGTTGCCAAAACATGTATATATCATTCAGCATAAATGGTGCCTTCACAGGTGAGCACGTCATCCACGCCATGTGCACTAATGCCTCCTTATACAATCACGAATACTGACTTTTGGACTGCGTGATGATATCAAGCCGAGTGGTCTTTTAGCCCAGAGGACGTAGTGTCCATGATGAAGAAATTTTCAAAAGTTGATTTGTTGGACCACAGGACACTTTTCCACTTCCCCTCAGTCCATTTTGAATGAGCTCAGGCCCAGAAAAGGTGGCAGTGTTTCTGTGTCTTGTTTATGTACAGTTTCTTCTTAGCGTTTGTGGATTCAGCAATGAACTGTTTCCATGGACAGTGGTTTTCAGAAGTCGCAGCCTCTCTGGAATGCTCATTTCATGCCCAATCACAATATTGCCCTGTTGCCAATCAACCACCAGGTGTTTCTTTTAGCATTACACAGCTTTACCAGCCTTTTGTTGCCCCCATTCCAACCTTTTTGGAACGTATTGTTGGCATCAAATTCAAAATGTGCATGCATTTTTCAAAAAACAGTAAAATTTCTCAGTTTTGATCAGTTGTCTTTGTACTATTTTCTATTAATTACAGGGTTTAAATGATTTGCATATCAGTGCACTTTGTTTTTATTTACATTTTGCACAGCATCCCAACTTGTTTAGAAATGGGGTTATAAATAAACAGATTCAGCCTGTCCTTTAATTGTCAATACAGTGTACTCTGTATATGTGATATGATAACGATCATCTGTTCATTAACTTTTATAAATACTCAAATGTCAAAATTTGTCTTTCTTATTCCGCTATAAATCTCTTTACACACAAAGCGAGATTTATTGTGTCATTTTATTTATTTACTTATTTTTGGACATACTTAAATTAATTTATATGTGTATATCTGATGCTTTGCACACAAAAATTGATGTTTTGGATGTTAAGTGCTACAAATTTAGTGCCTTATTTCTAAATGTCAGTTAGTTTAGATTTGTTAGTCATCTGTTTTGTCCCATATGGTGCTGAATCCCCAAAAGCTGTTGGCATCTGAGCTGTATCTGAAAGCCTGGAAGAGACGTTGAAAAACTGTGCTCCCTGTCTTTTTTTTCATATTAATATATTCTGTGCGCAGTTTAGGTGTGAAAAGATTTATATAGAATATTTAGCATTTTTACGTTTATTCATGTTGTTTATTCATGTTGTGAGTGTTCATGTTCAGTCTGTAACAGCCTTAAGAAAGGCAGAAGCTTGAAAAGCATGTGGCAGATATGTTAGACGAGCAAGTTGATATGGTCATTTTTTTGTCCTCTGCCTCTTTCAGGTGCGTTAGAGCTGGTCGATGCCTCAGCTGACCTGCCAGGCCTGAAGTACATGCCAGGAATCACATCCTGGAAGGTATTTGATCAATGAACTACCACTCTTGAAGGACGTATAGTCACAGTTCATATTTGAATTGTTTATGTTAATGAACATGTTTAGTTTACTGAACGGTCAGTTGTTCAGAACCAACATGAAGCCGAATGACTTGAATCTCCACGGGATGTTTGGTGAGTAGCAAACTGTTTTTAATTGTTCTTGTCCTCATGTCTTCTAATGTCCAGCTGATGACCAAAGAAGGTCAGTGGTATTCTGACTGGTCTGAAGTGCCCACAAGTCGACATACCCAGATCAGACCCACCATGTTCCCCCCGACTGACCAGGAGAAGCTGCTGAGCATGAAGTTGGAGAGATGGTGAGCTCAGACATGCATTTCTTCAAGAAGTTCTTAATTTTTCTTCTTCTTCTTCTCTTCCATTTATTTATTAATTAATTAATTAATTCATTCATTCTTTAATTCTTTTTTTGCTTTTGGTGGGAGTTTAGGCTTTCCAACTACATTAATATTGTACTTAACCTAACACTTCATTAAATGGACTGAGATCTTTCTGGGAGGCTCTGTCTTGGTTCCTCTGTTACAGTTATGTCTCGTAGTATTAGCTGTCTACTTTAGCTAGTTTGCTCTGGTTGGCAAAAGTATAGGGCAGCTAAAACTTGGCAACGTCCAGCTACTTTAAATTTCTTGCTTATAAAGTTCTGGATTAACAAACTAACATGAGTAAATGAGGACAACACTGATCACAAGTTATAACATTGTGGCAAAAGAGGCAGTAACCCTTTCAAAAATGAGGCCCTGATTTTAATTGGGATTATTGTATTTATTTATTTATTTATTTTAAATTGTATCCACTGAGTGGCCATCTTAGTGTTTGCTGTAGATCGCCCTGGGGGCGAAACCACTGAGAATGAAACTACATTGTTTCCATACTGTGTACCGAACCTGACAACCTGGAGGAATCATAATCTATTAATACAAATGTGCTCCACCAGGGGGTGCTCAAGCACTACTGAGGAGATTGTTCTCTTTGCTGGATGTGTGATGTTGGGTGCAGTGCAGTGCTGGAGGTTTAATTATAGCAAATGTGCTGTTGTCTGTCTTTTCCTTTAGCCTGTCTGTTTTGGTTTGGTTATGACATTTTAATTGCCTGACTGTGTGTGTGTGTGTGTGTGTGTGTGTGTGTGTGTGTGTGTGTGTGTGCAGCATGAGGATACTGCCTCATCACCAGAACACAGGTGGCTTTTTCGTGGCCGTGTTGGTGAAGAAGGCGCCCATGCCATGGAACCGCCGCCAACCGAAGGTAACATTTTTATAAACATTGACTGTGTTTATTACATACATTTGATTTACATTAAATCTCCCCAACAGAGGCAATGAACAGTAAATCACCTTCAGAATTGTTTATTAGAATTCTGATTGAAATGAACAGTGATTACTGAGGATCTATTGGAAACGGTGTGTAGCATTTCTAAATTTGAAATGAACATCACATACTTCCAGTATGGTCACTCTTAAAAACAAGGTGTTTAAATTTATTTTTTTGTCCCCAGTGACCTAGAACAGTGGTTCCCAACCTGATCCTCAGGGACCCCCAGATGGTCCACTGTTTGAAGGGTCCTAGGAACAAGGTTGGGAACCACTGCAATAGAAGGACCGATTTTGCTTTTCTAAAAAACCTTTCAGCGGTTATTTTTTGGGGAACTGTTTTAGCAAATGAGAAACACCATTTCCAAAAGTTTTCACTCACCCATCCAAATCATTGAGTTCAGGGGTTCCAGTCACTTCTATGGCCACAGGTGTATAAAACAAAGCCCCTAGGCCTGCAGACTGCTTCTACAGACATTAGTGAAAGAATGGGTCGCTCTCAGGAGCTCAGTGAAGTCCAGTGTGGTACCGTGATCGGACGCCACCTGTGCAACAAGTTCAGTCGTGAAATTTCCTCACTACTAAATATTCACGGTCAACTGTCAGTGGTTTTATAACAAAGCGGAAGTGATTGGGAATGACAGCAACTCAGCCTTGAAGTGGTCAGCCACGTAAAATGACAGAGCGTGGTCAGCAGATGCTGAGGCGCATAGTGCACAGAGGTCACCAACTTTCTGCAGAGTCAATCGCTACAGACCTCCACACTTCATGTGGCCTTCAGATCAACTCAAGAACAGTGTAGAGAGCTTCATGGAATGGGTTTCCAGCTCCAAGCAGCTGCATTCAAGCCTTACATCACCAAGAGCAATGCAAAGGGGCAGTCGTGGGCTGGAGGTTAGGGATCTGGCCCTGTGACCGGAAGGTTGCCGGTTCAATCCCCAGCACCGACAGTCCATGACTGAGGTGTCCTTGAGCAAGACACCTAACCCCCAATTGCTCCCCGGGCGCCGTGGATAGGGCTGCCCACCGCTCCGGGCAAGTGTGTTCACTGCCCCCTAGTGTGTGTGTGGTGTTTCACTTGCATGGATGGGTTAAATGCGGAGATGGAATTTCCCCGGTTGTGGGATCAAAACAGTATCACTTAAACTTAAAGCGTGGAATGCAGTGGCGCCGCCACTGGACTCTAGAGCTGTGGAGACGTGTTCTCGGAAGTGACCAATCACGCTTCTCCATCTGGCAATCCGATGGACGAGTCTGGGTTTGGCGGTTGCCAGGAGATGGTACTTGTCTGACTGCATTGTGCCACGTGTAAAGTTTGGTGGAGGTGGGATTATGGTGTGGGGTTGTTTTTCAGGAGTTGGGCTTGGTCCCTTAGTTCTAGTGAAAGGAACTCTTAATGCTTCAGCACCAAGAGATTTTGGACAATTTAATGCTCCCAACTTTGTGGGAACAGTTTATGGATGGCCAACATGACAGGTCCATAAAGACATGGATGAGCCAGTTTGGTGTGGAAGAACTTGACTGGCCTGCACAGAGTCCTGACCTCAACCCGATAGAACACCTTTGGGATGAATTAGAGCGGAGACTGTGAGCCAGGCCTTCTCATCCAACATCAGTGTCTGACCTCACACATGTGCTTCTGGAAGAATGGTCAAGAATTCCCATAAACACACTCCTAACCCTAAGAGTTGAAGCTGTTATAGCTGCAAAGGGTGGGCCAACATCATATTAAACCCTATGGATTTAAGAATGGGATATCACTCAATTTCATATGTGTTTAAAGGTGGACAAGCGAATACTTTTGGAAATATAGTGTATGTGAGAAAACCTCCACATATTATAAAGGTTCTGGAAAGAGCCTTGAAATTGGTATTGAACTTTTGCAATATATGTAGTTTTACAATGTTGTTCACCTTCTCAAATCTTTTTCAAACCAGGTTTATTGTAACATTTAAATGTTCATTAGTTTATTTTTCAGGTTAGTTTCAGTTGAGCTTAAACGTGTGTTAATATTTTTATTTTCTGAAAAGTAATCATAATTCCTAGGATTGTTATGAACGCTGTGCTGGTAGGTATTTGACATGGGTAGAATACAATTAACACAACAGTTCACGGAGTTAAACTTGGTTCCGGTTTTCCAGAAAGACAAGACAAGACAGGAAAACACAGAAGGCACCCACTTCTGAACTCTCATTCAACACCCTGAAAAATGAAACGTATAAGTTTTTAATCAGTAATATGTTTCATTTTAATTTGTTTGGCAGTGGACGTTATAGTTTTATGATTTTGAGAAGTATTGTATCTACATTTTAGTTATCGAGTGCACTTTTTGATAGGTTGTTAACTGTAATAACCCTGATTTATGCTTGGCTGTTTAAAGCTCCCTTAATAACATGAATCAAATAAAATGCTCTATTGGAAATAAGAGGCGACTGGCTGTTTAACACAGTGAGTCATGCATGTGTGATGTGATGACATTTTGGTGCAGGTGTATTAGCTGCATTCAGTATGAGCAGTATGAGCGCACTAACCTGCCCCACGTTATTTACCTCATAAATATGCAAATCGGCCAAAATGAAAAATGATTCATTTGTGTGCAAAAAATCCTCACTATTCCAATCTTCGCCATCTCCGATTGTGCATATCTGGAGATTACAGATGATGATTACAGATCCGTTTATTAATGCCCTTGAGCCGACCTCATGTCACATCACCATTAGATTCCCTCTGTGCTGATGAGCTTGATGTACTTGATGAAAGTAGGGTTTCTTTTCTGATGCTGTGGCCTTGACTGTCTCCTCTTGCTTCTCTTTGCTGAAGATCTAAAGCTTAAGCTGTATTTCTGTGGTGATGAATTTGGATATTTCTCTTGGAGCCCTGAGGCTGTGCTGCGTTTAAGCCTGCTAAAGCGAGCTCTGTGCCCGGGCTCCTCAAACAAGGATTTAGATCTGCTCTCTTTGAGAGGAAATGCAAGTTCTCTTTTTAGCACATCCAGATACGCACTGTGTGGGATGGTATGCGGTGTTTCCTGGATTTTTTTTTTTCTTTGTTTCCATTTTCCCCACCAGGTAGTAGACCATTTAAAGCTACTAGAGCTGTTGTGCCAATGTGGAATCATCAAATGCATGCAGGGCTATAGCGTCTTCACATAATTTTATGTGTGAGAATACAGATACACGAGGAACGGACAAAGCTCTTGTGAATGCAATACGTTTTACATTCTCTACACGTTTATTTTCAGGAAGTGCGTTTGTGATCGAGCTGTTTATTCATAGTTTGTTTGTATCAGAAAAGTCACTGTGCCACTGAATCCTTCACAGTTCCAGGCCAAAGAATGAACGTGCATGTATTTCTGTAGAAATGTGGAAGAATAGTGTTAGTAGTTCCTTAATCCAACTTTGAGGTCTAATCTGGATCATTGCGTAAAACACCATTATAATGAGCAGAAGTTGTGATGGTAGTAAAAGATTTCGGACACTAACGCTGGAGTTAATGTAGTCTGTATCTACTAGTTCATCCTTCAGCCCTGAGGCGCAGACTGTTAGTCACATAGCAACACAGACAACAATCTCGCCTAGCTAGCAGCTACAGAAAAGGGGAAGAGAAATATTTCGGACAAACACTAATTTAGAAATGAGTGGACTTTTTCACATTTTATAATCACTTCAGCTGGTTTCCTGATGCGTTTAATCCGCAACGAGCTACTATCAAACACTAAAAAGTCTCAATCAAAGAGAACATCTTTTTTTTTTTTTAATGGTGCGAGGAAACGATAGGAACTAACAGGGAGATTCACTCAAAAGAGGCCCTGAATATTCTGAGCCTACCTCATTGCTCTGACGCAGGGGCATCCCGGCTTGTTCAAAGCTCTGCATGCTGAGGAGCACATTGCAGGTTGTTTTGTTCAGATTGCTTCGTCCTAGCGAGAGTTATTACAGGATACTCTGGGCCTCTTTCTAGTGAATCTCCCTGTATATTGCCCCTATGCTTCCTGTTCTGTATTGCAGTCTACAGTATGTATTTATTTATTTATTTATTTAAGATGATGCCACAGTGAGAATCCTTCCTTTTTTTTCCTCCCCATAATCAGTGCTGTTGACATTGTTGCAGCTGTATTCTCCTCTCTCTCTCTCTCTCTCTCTCTCTCTCTCTCTCTCTCTCTCTCTCTCTCTCTCTCTCTCTCTCTCTCTCTCTCTCTCTCTCTCTCTCTCTCTCTCTCTCTCTCTAGCAACTTTTTTTTTTTTCCTTCTGATTAATGAACTCTCACCCCTTTTTTTTTTTTTGTGTGTGTGTGTTTCTGTAGCCTAATTAGAACCCTTAAAATAGCTTACCAGAGTTCTACTTACTCTCACCTTTCCTTCCCCCCTCCCTCCCCCCAGCTCCGGAACAAGGAGGCCACCTCCTTCAGTGAGGGAGCTCAGGCTGAGGAGCCTCCTGCAGAGGAGGGAGACGGGGAGACCCCCACAGAGGGACACCCCTGTAACTCTAATGCTCCAGAAAACCCCCCGGAGCCAGAGGCTAAGAAAGACGGAGTGTGTGGGTGAGTGGCAACGGCAGCGCTTGCTTTAAATAAGACCGTTTTTTTTTTTTTTATCTGCCTATTTTACTGGCGTTGTCCTTTCCTTCACTTTTGCATTGTAATATTTAGGGCTGTAGTCAATAATGTGGTTATATTTTTGACCAGAAGTTAATAAAAGGCTAATGAACATTGGACTCTCTAGTATTTGGAAGCTTTTTCTTTTCTTAAGCCACTAAAATTATACTGAAAAATGCAGTAAATTGACAACAAAGAATTTTGGATCGAATAGTTATTTGGTGATTTTATTGAAAGTGTAAAAGAAATTGAATACAGTGATATCTGCTGTTGTTGAATGCATAAAAAAATTCATGTCAAGCTTCTGTGTCACCTCGACTCTTTTGATGTGGCCATTGAAGCTGAAACAGCAAAGCTGTCTAAGGAATCATGTCTCCTACACTTTAAATGATCAGACTATAAAAAATGCTCAGTGCAGAATTTGCGATGAGGGGTTGCTGTAGGATGGAGGCACACCAAGTTTGAGTCATCACTAAGTGTAGTGATCTTAGCCTGAATTCACACTAAAACATGACGCGCTCTCCTGACTAAGCTCGGTCACATAACCACTTCAGGTGGGAGTGTTGGGTCTCTTCTTTACTCCTTTTCTTCTCTAATGAACAGTTTCACAGCAGATTCTTCGAAAGCACAAACTGCAGATCTGTTTATTGCCACAAAAAACGTTGGTTTTTGCCACTGTTAGTGTCCAAGTAGCTCCACAACTGTTGGTATACCACAAGAGCTGCTCAGCTGCTCTGGAAATACAATGGCAGTATCCTCACAGTTAAGTAATTCAGTGTGGACCGAAGCCCTGATCAACATGGACGCGTTTGTATTCCGTCATACAGGTGACTGAAAAAACGTCCCAGATGTTGTTTGTATGGGAGATTTTTGAGAGCAAGTGTTGTAAAACTAGTTGGCACCAGATCTTCAATATTTTAAGCATGGCTGGGTACAATTTAAGCTGGCACGTCAAACACTTGGTAGGCCTTTTTCCCATTTTGTTAAACATGCTTAATGGTTTGTTGACTCACCAAAATACAGGATTCAGAAAGGCACAGAGGCCCACACTTGGCAATTAAACAAGCAATAGATTATAATAATATTATAGGCAGTTGTTTTTTTTTCTTCTTTTTTTTTTTAAATACAAAGATTTAAGCAATTAGAATCTCTTGCTTGTTTAATTGCTGATTGCATGCCTCTGTGCTCATTTTGAACAGATACATTTTGCCAGCTTGGGATCTTTTTTTTTTATTTTTATTTTTTTTAAATTTTAAATAAACATGTTGCATCTGCCTGCTCTACAGTACCCAGTGTGTTGCATGATTGAAGTGCATGAACTGAAACATTCACTGAAGCGAAATGACCCTGAAACCTGTGTGGAGACTGTAGCTACATGGTCCAATGTTCAGTTATGAAATAAGTTGTCTGAAAGCAATGTGGTTGATTTTAGTTGTCTGTTTTTGCCATCCATCCTGGTCACTGTGGACACGACCTGCCCTGTTCCAGCCCCCCGCCTTCAAAGAAGATGAAGCTTTTCGGCTTCAAAGAGGATCCCTTTGTGTTTCTGACGGAGGATGACCCCGTCTTCCCCCCAATCCAGTGAGTGCCTCTCCATTTACAAAGCCTGTGCTGTGTATGCGTGAGGATGCACTTACTAGGCTGACAAGCGCTTGCAAAACCTCTGGTATGTAGTGTGTTTGTACATTTGAAAAACAAAAATGTTTGGACCAGAGAAAAACAGAGCTGACCTACAGGGCCAGCAGAATAGACATCAGACTTTTTTTATACAAAAGCGATACGTTTCTTTTGAAACTAAAATTGCACAGTCACTAGCTGAGGTTCAGTTTAGGTTTAGTTTTCGGTGGGGTCCAAAAGTGAGACCTTTTTTTTTTTTTTTTTTTTTTTTTTCCCTCATTCAAATCATGGAATTAAATAGCAAAGCTCTATGAAGGACCTTACTAAGTTCAGTTTAAGCACATTTGGGACCCTGACCATGTTAAGACGTTTATACAGTACCAGGACGTATGCTGGGTGCCCCAGTTTAATTGTACAAATTGAGTGAATTCCAGATGTGAAATTTCAATTGCATTGAAAAGCATTTTCTCTTTTAAAGCCGCCACTCATTCCTTTAGATAAATTAAAAACTGCTCATGTCACACAGAGGGAATTCTTCTGTGTTTGATATTCTGTATGGAGACAGATGCACATAGCTTTACTCCTGGCAACATGCCAGTTTGATTTAGCCACTCAGAGACTCAAACAACTCAACCAGATCGACTTCCGCCTCTGCACCATATGGCACAGTATGTTTAACACTGTGTGTGTGTGTGTCTTTATGTGTGTCTCTTTGTTCATGTCGCTTTCTTTTCTTGTCTTTTCCGTTTCCACTGTTTGACTAACTGTCTGTGTGTGCACTCGTTGCAGGGCGTTCTATGACCTGTCTCCAGACTTCCCCAAGCTGAATGTGTTGACTAGGACTCATGAGGGGAAAAAGAGGCATCTGTACATGGTGTCCAAAGAGCTGCGCAATGTCCTGCTCAACAACAGTGAGAGAATGAAAGTGAGCAGACCTTTGAATTCTTTTATTCTATATTCTTTATATAGGAAGGATTTCTGGATACTTTCATCACTGAGATGTAAATGGTCATTCAGAGTAGTTTGATGTGAAATTGTTCACTTACACACACTAATATCTCTACAGTTGTGGTGATGGGAACCGGGGGTCACAGTGTCTGCAGTGCAAATATAGCCTTTTATTTACACCCCAAAACTACCTGTAGGTTACACACAACATTTGTTTCTATCTGTAATGATTAATAGTAACAATTTTTTATTTTTTATTTATTAGTAACTATTTTATGTTGCTTTGCATGTGCTTCTCTACCATGTTTCTATGAGGGAGCTTTTAGAGGCATTAATGCTTTGGATGTCTGGTTCCTGAGCAATTCTGAGTAAGTTTCACATCAAACCAATCTGAATGACTTTGTTAGAACTTTAACCTTTTATGTCAATTTTTTTAAAGCGGCTTGACTCCTTTTTCAAAGGCACACGTCATGGAAAGCCAGATTTGTCTTTATTTTGTTATTATTTATTTTTGTTTTTATTTTTATTATATTTATCAGTTTCAGAGCATACTATTCACTCCACAGTTCATTTAGTCTATAAGCTATCCTGCAAGTGCACCTTGTTTTTGTGATGTCATGAAAAATAAATGTGCCTATTCAGAGGTCATTTACACTTTAACAAGCATTTAAAAGCACCAAAGTACCAAAAACAGCCTGACCTCACTTATTCCTCCACACTTATTAATTTATTCATCTTAAGGTTTACTCCGTAACTGCTCTGAATTATTTGGTAACTGTTATGAATGTGTAGTTTTGAAAGTACAGTTTATAAGAGGTTAATTGTAAATAAAGATGGGGAAGTTGGAAACACAAATATATATAACACAAACCTAAGTGGACCTTAAGGGAAAAATATAGGAAAAATGTGTTGTATGTTTACAAATCTTGGAATCCTCTTTAAAATGCATAATATCTGAGCCAAATTTGGTTTAGTGTGGCACATTATGCATAAACACATAACTGTGTAAGCAATAGTTATTCACAGTAGAGAGAATTTCGTGGATAAACAAAACATCACTTCTTCCATGTGGCAACATTTCAGTTTCTGTGGCTATGGTGGTGTTTATTTCCTTTCATTTTTTTAGGAAACCAAAGATTCAAAGACCAATACCTTTTTTCTATTATCCCATTCATCATGAAATATATGCGCAGTGTAAAGGGCTGATGGGGAGGGGATAACAACAGTAATCATTATGAATGTATCAGTAATGATGCTGGTATTGGATATCGGCCTCATAATGTGCTCATTTACTCATACTCGCTCTCCTAAAAATGCACCAACACCAGCATTAAATTTCCAGTGATACCTTGTGGCGTAAGCCTGTAATTGAACACAAAGCTATCAGTCACTTTAATCAATATATGCCGACTTTACTGTGTTTCATTGAACATAATTGAGAGGTATAAACGTTAATACGTTGATTTGATGCTCAGTTTCTCAGCGTGTTTGCTCTGCGCAGTGTGTTATTTTGAATTAAACAGTTTTATTTATAATTGTCCATAATTAGGGCCATATTTAGAGGCTGCATTTCACTTAGCATGGATCGAGCATTTTTGTGCAGTGTGATACGGAGATGCAGAGACTGATGATCAAAACTATGAAACATAGTTAACTCCCAGCTGTACAAAAGTGCTTTGATGTGGAACAATACCTGCTGTTCTCAGCTGCAGTGCTAATCGATCAAAGGTATCTGGTTTGGCATAGCTAGCTTAACACCATTTAAGATCAGCTAGATTTTAGTGACTTAACTTTTATCATACATTGCAGTCATTTACACTAATAACCTCTTCATTCTAAGTAGATAGTTTATAATGGTATTGCACTTGTTGCTAAAATACATAAACTCGTACCCGGTCTGAAAAGTGGTACAGTGCCTCCCTAATAAACATAGTTATTGCTAAAAATGCATTTAATGGAGACATTCTTATGACTGCTATGATATGTAAATGGTTTGCTCCCCAAAATATGTGTGTGCTCAGAGTTTGGTAAAAGATCTTGCATCACATATTGTGGCTTCAAGCTGTTTCAGCATAGGCACTTTTATCAATGTGGTCTGTGTTATGGGGTAAAAGATGTTTTGGAATCTTTATTTTTAAATAGGTCATGCAGACTTTTTTATATTGCTATTTATATAGCTGTACAACAGTGCTTTTTTGATGTGGAACAATACCTGCTCTTCTTTGCTGCAGCGATAAATCGATCAAAAGTAACTAATGTAGCATAACTAGCTAATGCACACCATTTAAAATCAGCTAGATTTTAGTGACTTAACTGTTAAGGTACATTGCAGTCATTTACACTAATAATTTCTTATTTCTAAGTAGATTCATAAAGGCGTCAGACTCGTTACTAAAATACATGCACTTGTGCTCCTCTGAAAAAAGTGGTACGATGCATCTCTAATAATCATAGTAATTGAAAAAACTGCTATGATATGAACTGCTATAGGTTTGAAAAAGGCCTTGGGTAATATACATCTTACATACACTTGTATCACATTTTGCCTTCAACCTATTTCAGCATCTGCACTTCTATCAATGTGATCTGTGTTATAGGTGGTAAAAGATGTTTTGGAATCTCTATTTTTAAATGGGTCATACAGACTTTTATATTCATGCAAAAGTAAATGGCAGTGCTGCCCAAAAATGCATGCGCATACTTGCTGTGTGAATCTCCCTGACTGAAGACCACCTGAGGGTCTTCACCTGTAGAAGTGATGCAGCCTGGCACTCCAGCAGCTGGGCCTCAAACAGCAGCTCCTCTAAACTTCCCTCTCATTCTGGGGTCAGGCTGGACCTTTAGCCTGCCATCTGCTGATTAAACTAATGAGCTCACAGCTGAGTGTGGGATGGGCTGACATTTGCGACTGAGGCGAATCATTTAGGGAAGGATGGAGACACTTCACTAAATGTCAGCTGCTTCTCTCTGAATGTTCTTTTGTGATCACATGCTCCTCCTCATTCTCCATGGCTGTCCTCCTCAGGTGATCAACACAGGAGTGAAAGTGTGGTCAAGAAATAACGACGGGGAGCAGTTTGGCTGTGCCTTCAGGTTGGCCCAGGAGGTAGGCCTTGATCACCTACATTTACATTTATGGCATTTGGCTGGCGCAACAATGAATTTGATGCATTTTTGATCATGATTACATTCTTATATTGTAGATGTCATGTTGACTTAAAATACCTTAATCTGGACTTTAAACCCATCCTGTTTTCCTGTGATCTTCCATCAAATTGTCAGACTAAAGCATCTTAATTTTTGATTACGTTATTGTGCACCAGTGGGCAACATGTTTCACTTCCCCCTCCCACCACACCCCCCACCTGTCATAGACCAAAATGCCCAGCTAATTTTAAAAATCTCTAGTTTGAAAAAACTAGTTAGTTTTGGGTGTTTAGTTGCTTCTGATTGGTCTTAACTAATTTATGGGCAGTTCACAAGCTCTGTGTTGGGTTACATTTCCTCACCTAAAGACCACCACTCCTAGTCTGTCACCCTCTTCATCATAAAATGTTGACACAATGTAAAGAGCAGCTGGCATTTTCAAACAGTGGGGGTTAATGCGCACTGTACAGTGTTAATGTGAATAACAAAGTCTGTCCAAGTCTCTTAATAAAACTAATAATCATTGATCAAAATGTTGATGAAATAGCTGCTCTTGCTGCATTTCAGATTATGATTTCAATATAAAGATTTATCTTATAGCCATATCTCACTTGGAAATATGTCATAATTTTGCAGGAATAAGTTAGGATTTCCAATTCAGCACAAGTTTTGTCATCCATCTCACCACAGACACATTAAGTAAGAAATGAAATATAGTGTATCCTGCCTTTCGCCCGAAGACTGCTGGGATAGGCTCCAGCACCCCCCCTCCCGCGACCCTGACGGAGAAGCGGCTTAGAAAATGGATGGATGGATGGATGAAATATAGTTCTTCTGGAGTTCGGTGCTACTTTTAACACAGGACAGCAGCAAACAACATTTTAAAACTGAAATACAGACCCATATTTTATTCACAATAGAACATAGGACACACATCAGATATTGAAAGTAAGACATTTTACCATTTCATGGAAAACATGAACACAAATGATGGCAGCAACGCATCTCAAAAAAGTTGGGACAGGGCCGTGTCTACCATCGTGTAGCATCCCCTCTTTTTTTAAACAACAGTCTGTAAACATTGGGGAAGTGAGGAGACCAACTGCTGGACTTTTGGGAGAGGAATATTGTCCCATTCTTATCTGATGTAGGATTCTAGCTGCCTGAGTGTACTTTGTTGGATTTTTTTGTTTCATGGTGCACCAATTTTTTTCTATTTCTACTGATAATAGAAATAGTAGTAATAGAAGTCTAGCCATTAACACACAACAGCACAAAACAGCTGGATAGTCCACAGCTAACTTTAACCTTGTGCATAAATGACTGAAATTCTCCTATTACTACTATTTGTAGTTGGTTACTGTTGTCAGTATGTACCAAAATATTGTGTTATGTACATACTCAAAAGCAATGAATATTTGTGTTTTAATTTGCATCTGCCACCTAGTTTTACTAGTAGTAGTGAGGGCTGAGGTTAAAGCCTTTACTATTAGTCAATGCAAACGTGCTAAGGACTATAACTACTGAAATAATGTGTACATATATAAATGATCATTGCTGTTGACTAATAGAACGGTCATCTTTTCAACCCCACCCTAGTCTTTAGTCCTAGCCAGCTATTTTAAGGGAGTGTAATGTAAATAATTGTAACAGATGTCTAAGCAGTACAAGGACTCTATCATGTGTTGTATTTACATTCATGCAGTTCTTGAACTTTTGCCATTAATATTTTTACACATGTGAGAGAAGCATCATGATTTTGTGTCTCTCTCTCTCTCTCTCTCTCTCTCTCTCTCTCTCTCTCTCTCTCTCTCTCTCTCTCTCTCTCTCTCTCTCTCAGGGTATATACACTCTCTATCCCTACATCAGAGCACGCGTGATCAACATTAGTGTGGAGGACGTGAAGATCCTCCTAACTGAAGAGAATCCTTTTCTTAGCAGGCTGGGAGATGACGCTCATGCTCAGGCCAAGAAACTCGGTTAGTCTCCCAGCCATGCCCGGCAGCTCCTCACAGCCACAGATATGTGGGGGCCATGCACCTCCACTGAGGCTTAAAAGATTAGTTTTAGTTGAGTTCATGGCCAAGGAGAAAACGCTGTCAAAACAATGTAGCCTTTTTGCCACTTATTTTTTTAGAGTCTCTCTTCTCAGAGACTGCAGTAATGCTTTGTTGAAGAGATAAAGGGGAGCTCTACTGATTTTGCTAAGTATTCGTATTATTAGGGGTTACGAGGTAAACCGGGTCATGCAGAGCGGTTTGATGTAAAATGGGTAGTTCTAGAGAAACTTCCAGAGTCAGAATTGGTCTCGGTGGTAGTGACAGGAACCAGACACCTGAAGAGTATAATGCCCCTAAAAGATACATCACAGGATGTTACGATGTGAAATGTTATGAACAGGCTGCATAATCCCTGAGAAATCGTTTCACAATAATTTTAAAGGGAAATTTTGGGCTAGAGGTGCATGTTCGGCCTTGTAAGGCAAAGAAGTCCCCCGAGAAAAGACATTGTTTGTTTCAGATTTGCCACTATTTTACAGTTATTTACACATTTAAAGCTTTTCAGACACATGTAGGTTCAGTGGATCATATGTATAGTACATAAAATATTTGTAGACTTTCTGACCCCTGGTTCCCTTCACCACCACCACTGTAAAGACAGTTTCTTAACAATAAAGCCTGTCACATGAATTTATTTACATCTTCACCACTGAATTATGCATAAAATGTGGGAAAATGTGAGCAATTCCCCTTTAAATAATGTTCATGCGTGATTTTAAACCTTTTCTTTTATTCTGCAGAAATGGGCAGCATTGTTTTAAGATACCAGCCAGATCCGAAGTAAGTGATGCTCTTTTGTTGTCGCCTCATTTGAATGAATATTAGCCAGTTTACTTTTTATAGAGAGATTCTGGCACTTTGCCCTCATAAAAGGCTTGTTTGTACACTGAGAGCTGTGTGATGCTGTTCACACTATTCATCAAACAGTGAGGCAACGGACAGTGAATGGGTAGGACGTGCTCTGCCATTGCTACTCCTGTGTGATAATTAGAGGGCCTGAACTGATGGAGCTGCTCTCTTCACCGATAAATAGCTCCTCATTGTCTCTCTCACCACAAAGCTCATTGTCTGCCTCACTAGAGAGCCATGTTTCACATCAGTGGCCCTGACTGCCAAGAAAATTGGTCATAGGGAGACCAGTGTGTGTGCAGGAACTCTCACTCACATAGTCTTAGTCACGCATAAGCCTGCATGCTTGCATTTAAGATAATATAAGATAATCCTTTATCAGTCCCATAGCGGGGAAATTCACAAGAAAAAAGCAGAGCTAGGACCAGAGCAAACTCTAGTAGTTTGGTGTCCATAGTGCAGATAAGACAAAAAACAACTCACAGTGAACTTACGTACTAACAGAGAGAGAAAAAGTAGGAAAACACGAAAGTAAGCAGGAGCTGCTGTAACAGGCTGCCGCTCTTGCCGGCGCCGGAAGTGATAAATATGGATATGATTTAAGTCATATCCCAAGAGTTTGCACAGCTCTGGTCAAATGGAATGTTTTCTTGATTGATTTATATATATATATATATAATATATATATATAATATTTTCCTGCCCAAAATGTATGACTGTGTGTTTATTTGAAACCATTGTTTTTAATGAGGGCTCACACAGCTACCAACATTTGAGCTAGACTTGCAGCGCTGCTCTGTGCCTACCAGCACTGCTCACTTTCTCTGAGCACCACTCAGCGGTTTCTGATGCTGCAAAATTTTCTTACTACATTGAATTTTCTACATGAAATTAAACCCAAAACCAAACCTGAAACATTTAATGGGTGTTAATTGTGCCATGACAATTACACAGACTGACTAACTTTCTCTGAGGTTTTTAAAATGTGGACCTTACCATCTGTTACCCTTAAAGTAACTCTACTAGCCCAATCACCTCATACCTTCTAGCCCCCAAACAGCACATAATAATAATAATAATAATAATAATAATAATAATAATAATAATAATAATAATAATAATTCAGATTCAGATTCAGATTCCTTTATTGATCCCAGGGGGAAATTGCAGTTGTTACAGTTGCAGCAATTTATGTAAAAATAAACACTTTACTAATAATTTAAGACAATATAGAGAATTTACAGCATGTACACCAGATTTAAGTACTTATGAATATAGTAAGGTGGCGGTGATTGTGATAGTAATAAGAAACATCAGGTATAAATCAGTTACAATTATTTAAATGATTTAAATTAGTTAGTGTCCCTCTGAGTTATTGCACACACAATTGTTATTATTGCACATATGAACAGTTTCGTATTGAGTTTTGTGAATCACACACTGAGGGAGGAGTTATAGTTTGATGGCCACAGGTAAGAATGACTTCCTGTGGCGCTCTGTGGTGCATTTTGGTAGGGTGTATAATAATAATAATAATAATAATAATAATAATAATAATAATAATAATAATAATAATAATTATTATTATTATTATTATTATTATTATTATTATTATTATTATTATGTTACTTTTATATAGCACCTTTCACAAACCCAAGGTCGCTTCACATAGCATGGGCAAAAAAAAAACTGAGCAGTGGAGGAGGAAGGAAAATGTGCATTAAAGAGAAAAGTCTTTAAGTCCGATTTGAAAGAGGAAAATAAAGTGCGGTCCCGGAGGGATTGAGGAAGAGCGTTCGAGTTTGGGGGCCTTGGCACTGAAGGACCTCCCTCCCAAAGTGGAGAGTCTGGTGCTGGGACAGCAAGTAAGTTATTATAAGAAGACCTAATAGAGCGAGAGGGAGTGTAAGAGGTCACAGAAGAGAGAATTTGCTGATTCCAAATGCAAGAATGCTGAATCAGGGGTGCCCAGTCCTAGTGAACTCTCCAGGGAGGTAGATCTCATCAAACACACCTGGCTCTAAATATTCAATTGGTCCTGAGGACCTTCTTTACCTGGATCATGTGTGTTATAGTAGGGTGGGAGCTAAACTCTACAGGGTGGTTGAGCTCCAGGACGAGGATTGGGCACCTGTGAATTAAATGATATTGAAAGTTTAACCCTTTACATTAAGTTTTGTCTAACCAATATTAAGTAATGCATTTGTTACCATGAATAACACAAGGTACCTACCCCAATAATGCTTAGCTAATATCAGGTAAACAAGCTACAACTGTATTAGTGCTCTTTTTTTTACATTGTGTTGATTTGTGTATATTAAGGTGTTTGTTTACATTTAAAATACCTGGAATACTATGTTAATGTTATAGTTGCTATTAACTAAACAAAAATTGTTGTATTGCTTCATTTTTTTCACTTCTTTAATTATATACTGCATAGATATTGTAAGGTTCAGTAAGCAAAGTTAAATAATAGCTTAACTGGCTGAAACCACACTTAAGCTGTAGTAGGCAGTTAGATGTACTCAAGTACCCAGCATGCATTATGCAAATATGTCACACAACCGTTAGAAATACCCCATCTATTAGTCTGCAACTGATGTACAGACTCAAGTGCATTAACATTTGGCTTTCTGCAAAAGAATAGGGCCCATCTTTGTGGCCCTATCTGCCCCAAAGTGCATGATGTTCCTCCGACTTTTACAATGCATCATCAGAAGGTTTTAGTTTTCCAGTCTTGAAACTGAAAAATATCTCACTCTACAGACTTCTGATACTGCTGTAGGATGCAAATAGGCATGTTTACAGGTGTGGATATGGTTTTATTTGGCTAAAGTATCCATTTAAACTTTGGCCCATTTTTCCAAATATATAGTTTTTTCAGTTATAGTAGTTTAATTAGTAATAATAATAGTCAGTGGATTAATTGATGATAAAAATAAGAATTAGTTGCTCTAATCAGTCCTGATCAGTTTTAAGATTTTCTTTCTGCCTACCTGTTGGTAGAGCTGAGTAATTTGGAGGGAAAAAAAATCTATTACAATATTTTTCACCAATATTGCGTTTATGATCGTCTTGGTGTAACCTAAGCTCTTGACCTGTTTTGACGCAGAAGGCTTGAGGCTTAAATTTTGCCCTTTACTGCCACTTAGTTATGGTCATCATGAACACAGCACAAGGGTGTTTGGTTGCCTTGTGATGCCACAGGCATTTCACAAGCTCCATGTTAACAGATTAAATTTCTCCACGTTAAATTTAGACAACATTGTTGATGAGGACTACAAGCAGAACTGCAGCTTTTAAGATTTGAATATTTCACTCTTTTTCAATACTTAAACAATGATTCATTCAGGTCAGCCAGTTTGCTCCTTTTCCAATGTGTGACACAGCGTTTCCAGGAAATCTGAAGTGTTAAATGCAGCAAAATTGTCTTTTGTGATGGGCCCAGGGCACAGTGGCGTGGTGTTTTTGCATTTAATCAGTGAAAAAAGGTCAGATTAACACACAGCCTGACGTGGAATGTCGTCCAAGTGGAGTTAGCAAATCAATATTTAATAATTTTGTTAGTAAGTGCTCCCCCACCACAAGCACGCGCACAGTGACGCGAGTGTTCCTCTCGGCTTACGCTCGCCGCGCAAGAGGAGCTCTGATGTCACTGTGTGATCATGTCGTCTCTGGAGTGTCATCCTGTTCCTTTTAAATTCATGCTGCTGGCTGCCTCCCATCTATCTGTTTCACTCTGTTC
This sequence comes from Pygocentrus nattereri, assembly GCF_015220715.1. Taxonomy (NCBI): domain Eukaryota; kingdom Metazoa; phylum Chordata; class Actinopteri; order Characiformes; family Serrasalmidae; genus Pygocentrus; species Pygocentrus nattereri. Next base: position 20,385,053 of record NC_051237.1, on the reverse strand, counting down.
TTGCCCCCCCCTTAAGCTGTCTTTGCTCCTTTCCCTTCAAGCTTCCCTCATCCTTCCTACTGCTTGTCCCAACAATCGTTAATCCCAGCCTGTCTATCTGTCTTCTTTTGGTTCTTCAGCAGTAATCTGTCCATTTCTCCACCCCCTTACTCTGTTTTTCTTCATGTATTATAGACTCTTATCTGTCGCTCCTGGTTTGTGCCCTTCACTCTTTTTTTCTGTTCATTGTTGGTTTTAGTTTAACAAAGAAAGACAACCATGGCTACCAAATGTAGCTGATGAGCCACTATGTTTATGTGAAATTTTCCTTCTTTAGTGTCAATTTTTATCACCCTTCTGTATTTTGTTGTAGCTTGTGCTTTCACAAAACTGATGTCTTCAACATGCAGCAGGCTGGGAATATTGAATATAAGAATGACATGCATGCACATCCATATACTAAAACCTATGGAGCCCTGCTCGTGACCTACCAAATAAATCCCACGAATAGATCCATTCTCACAACTTGGTAAGGACTGGGAACGAACTAATGAAGTTATGGCCACCACTTAGTAAGGTGTAGGAACAAGATCCTGCCTTAGTAAGTCATGGCCATGCATTATTTTTATGTATACAGTATGTCACCAGCAGGGCTCTGTTTAAAAAAAAAAAAAAAAAAAATCAGAAAACTCGCTTAAATGTGATATTTATGGAAAAGTGTTCCTTCTTGGCTCCTGATTTCAAACTGTGTAGTAAACTGTTCCTGACTAGTATAGGACACACACATTATTCTTGGCCAACTAATACTCATTTATCCAGTAATGGATCATAAAATTCAGCCATGTAATAATGGAGATGTTCTGGTTTTAATAGGTGCTTTATGCAGGCTAGTAGAGGATTGAGAATGTCTTGACCATACTGGACACTGGGCTGTTTTTGTTTATTATTTATTATTATTTGTGTTTTTTTTTTTTTTTTTTTTTTTTTTTTTTTTGGTTTTGTTTTTTTTAAACCGTGCCATTTTTTTGAAGTTCAACTTTGACATTTCAGTGGTTGAGAGAGCCTGACAACTTGGCTCAGAAACACTAAAACTTCCTGACGTCATGCATGCACCTCTGTTGAATAATGAAATTGCCATGAATCATGTGTGTTTGAGGTTTTTAGCTTTGGGAGGGAGGGAGAGAGGTCCGCTCCCAAAAGATAGAATCTCTCGTCTCTCAAGTGGTATTTAATATTTATGGACTAACCACAAAAGAGCGCAGTGTTTTGTGAGCAGTGACGTTTGTTTCAGTGTTTGGATTTCTTTCTTCAGTAGGTTCTGAAAGATGGCTTAAAAAAGGTTACCAAGTATGTAAGATTAACAACCAAGACAGCTGCTGTAACCGCTATGAGAACTTGACTTTCTACAAATTACATTGCGAATGGCAATCTGTGGGGTCCAAGAACTGTGCTGCATTATAGAGCCAGTTGAACACAAAAGATGGGCAGACCTTTTACAGAGGTCTCTTCATAATAGAACTGGGGTCTCAAAAGGAGATCTGCCTAATTTGTTTGGCCTTTAGAGTGATGGTCAGAACATTTTTTATTAAAAAAAATACTAAAATTACTACTGAAAAACTGGACTAATTATGTTGTTTTTGAACGCCGTGAAGTAAATAATCTAATACCCAAGAATTCTCATGTTGAGCATTTAGGTTTATTTTGTTTGTCCTCAGGACTGAATTTTCGTTGGATTGAGTAGCACCACGGATTCTAAACAGATGACACGCATCGTTTCTTCACTACACAGACTAGAAATAGCAAATGAAATTGAAAAATGGATTATATACCTATTTGCTTTATATATGGATTATATACCTGTTATATAGCCCTGTAGCTAATGTCTGTTCCAAAGAGTAAATCACATGAGTGCGTGTGATCAGATAGCAGATGACTGCTATAGAAGCTAACCAGTGGGCAGTTGTAGGACCACGTAGAGATTTTGGTTTACAGTGAAGTATTCCTTAAATAAATTGCATGAATAATTTAAGACTGACAGTAAAATGTCTTTTCCTTCTCGTTGCAGTGACCCCAGTGCTCCGCAGTGCCCCATAGAGCTGTGTGGATGGAGGGGGAAAACATCCATCAGGGCCTTTGTTCCCCGCAACGAGCGCCTCCACTACCTGCGCATGGTTGGAGTGGAGGTTTTCCGGGACAAGCAGGGCAAGAAGGAGGGAGGGGCGGCAGCAACTCAAGAAGGAAACACAGAGGGCCAAGAGGAACCAGGCCAAGAGGCGGCCACAGAGCAGGAAGGATCAGACACGGAGCAGAACGGATCTGCAGAGTCCAAAACCAGCGATTCCAAGGATGTGAGCAGCACCTGAGATGTTAGAGGAGTGCTAGTGCTTTAGCAAGATGGGTAACTCTGGAGCCAGACATGTCCAGCAATGGAGAAATGGGGTAAGATAGAAAGCTCTGAGCAAGCTGCCTAGACTTGCCTTCCCCCCCTTTTTATACAGAGTATATGGACTGGCCCGTAGTTCCCTAGGTGACCTCTGGAACTGGGACAGTAAATTTTAATTTTATTTTGGAGAATAAAACTCTTTTTTTTTTTTTTTTTTTTTTTCTTTTTTTTTTTTATTTGAATTGCTTTTATCTCTTGTTTGTGTAAACAGTGGTTTCTGGAGGAAATGAAAGCTATGGATTGTTTCTGCTAAGCCCTGCTTTCAGCCAGAGCTTGTACCAACTGCTTGATGTATGTTTAGTAAGTCAATGCCAAAGTGGGCCTGTGGTCTGCTGTTTTTCCCGTTTGTTGGGATGCCCAGAATGCAGGTAATTTGACGCATGGAAGTGTCTTACATACTGTAAATACATCTTCCCCTTTTATTAAAACTTGAAATAAAAACAAAGCCTGTTGCTATTGTTCTTATGTATTATGCTGTGTAACTTTTTTCATACTCTTTCTTAATTGCAGCAGTGTGCCCTGTGTTCTAATGCTATACTATACTTGTATATCTCTGTATAGCTCTGCCAACCAACTGTAGTATAAAACAGCCAGAGTGTACTCGGTTGTCCACACCAGCTGGCCCCGTGAGGAAAAAGAAATGACCTCCTTAGTTACTCCATCAACCAATTAACCATCTTTAGTTAATAACTGGGATCAGTCCTGGGCTTGATTATTGTCAGGACTGCTGAAACTAAACATCACTTAAATAGACCATTTCCAGCAAGGTGAACTGTATGTATATGCAGGAATAGAGGACGTAAGGAGGGCGCCTGTGTTTTTTCACAGTGCTGTGTCTTGGGCCTGAATTTTTTATTTATTTATTTTTTTGAACCAAGTTTATTTATTAGTTTTTAATTACAAATATGTTAATACAATTGTAACAATAGCTGAAGCTTCCAAGAACCCCTACCCTTTCCCTGAGAAAATATAACCTAAGAGACAAAAATAAATAAATAACAAATATAATAATAATAATAACTTATACATTTAAAATAAACAACTAATAGATAAAATACATAAATATGCCTAGTATCTGTGTGCACGGCATTTGTGCCTTACAAATAAAATTTGACAATCCCAGCAGAACATACTTGTTTAAACCTATAGTTACATTAATATTTATCTACATACGATCACACCAATACCATACACACACAGACAGAGAGACAAAATAATAACAATAATAATGACATAATAAATAAACCATGATAAAATGATAGGTGCTAAAACCAGTATATATTTATATATTTAGTACATTTCCTATAAACTAACAGTACAGGAGGGAAGACGCCCCTAAGGCATCGTAAAAAGTTCTCCCAACAATTTGTTTCCAAAATTCCTAGTAACATAACCTGATCATTCTACTGGAGCTTAAAACTTCCAGAACTCAGACACTCAACATGACCTAAGGAAAGATTGCCATATCAATAAAAATCTCTCTGTTGACCCCTTAACTGTATACCTAATCTTTTCCAACTGAATGAAATACACCATGTCCCTTATCCACTGCGCAAACGTTGGGGGGTTACAGTCTTTCCATTTAACCAAAATTTGTCTTCTAGCTACTAATGTGGCAAAAGATAAAAGGCTTAATTTGTTATTGTTTAAAATAAGATTTTGTGTTACCACACCAAATAAAGCAAGGGGGGCTGACAATTCTAGTTGCTTATCAATTACAATGGAAAGCATATCAAATATTGATTGCCAGAAAATTAAAAGTTTAGGGCAATCCCAGAGCATGTGAATCAGAGTGGCTTGGTTCGGCTTACAACGGTCACACTTTGTATCAATATTGGGATTAATATGGGACAACTTAACTTTGGTCCAGTGCAGTCGATGAAAGATTTTAAATTGCATAACTTTGTCTCATACATATCGAAGATGAATGTATCCCCTTCATCATCCTTGACCAAATGGACTCTGTAATTTCTTTAGTTAGATCTTTCTGGGCCTGAATTTTTTGTAAGCTAGATGAGCTGATCAACTCAATCAGCACTCAAAACTTGATTGCTGGAGAAAACAAAGATGCCATTCATTTTATTTTATTGTTATTATTCATTCATTATTATTTGTTGCATTCTACCCAGAAGGATAAGTGGCGTGTCTGTGTGTATGTATGTACGCTGGACACTTTATTAGGTACAAATAGTAAAAGGTCGGACCCCCTTTTGCCTTCAGAACTGCCTTAATTCTTCATGGCTTACTTTCAACAAGGTGAAACCATAGAGATGGTTGTGTGTGAAAATCCCAGTAGATCAGCAGTTTCTGAAATACTCAGACCAGCCCGTCTGGCACCAACAACCACGCCACGTTCAAAGTCACTTAAATCCCCTTTCGTCCCCATTCTGATGCTCGGTCTGCACTTCAGCAAGTTGTCTTGACCACCTCTACATGCCTAAATGCATTGAGTTGCAGCCACGTGATTGGCTGATTAGCTATTTGTGTTAACAAGCAATTGAACATTGTACCTAATAAAGTGGCCGCCGAGTGTATATAAAATCGCTGTTGTCAGACCAAAACCTCTAATCTCCGTTTTGTAATTTATCAATTTTTGGCATGATTGGAAAATGCCTGTTGACCTTTACATTATTGCATCTAATTTCATGCTCAACTGACCATAGAAATGGCCCAAAATTCCTTGGGACAAATGACTGGTTCCATTGATTCATATTAAAAGTAAAATGTTTTTTCCTTCTGAAAAACATTTTAAAGTTGCCATTTTGGAGATTTTGATCTGACAGCAGTGACGTGTGTGTGTGTGTGTGTGTGTGTGTGTGTGTGTGTGTGTGTGTGTGTGTGTGTGTGTGTGTGTGTGTGTGTGTGTGTGTGTGTGTGTGTGATTATATATTAGTTTTTACGTGGAATGCTGATGATGCTAAAATAGTGAACATCTTTTTAAAGAAGTTTTCGTCCTCCATGTTCTTCTCCGCTATGAAGGAATGCTATGAAAAATGCAGACATCACACAGTGTAATTATAGCAATTTCATATAATAACTTTATGAGATGGAGCTTTTAGGGGTGGGGAGCTGAGGTCAGCATGGTTTGGTGACCCCCCTGCTGGATCACCAACCAAACCTGATAAGTAATTGTTGAGTTGAATCAGGTGTGCCTGAGCAGGAAAATCGCCAAACTCTGTAGGAGTTGCCTCCCCTGCATTAAACTCTTCAGATGTCTGGTTCCCTTCTCACCACTGACAACCATTCTGGCTCGGGTTTGCTAGAACGGAGCATTTCAAAGCAAATGATTGTGTTTTTATGTTAACAATTTATTTATGTGGTAACATAATAATCTGTAAAATCCCCTTTAACTTTCCCCTTTAAATTTCAGACTTTCTTACATAAGGCAGAAATCTGTAGTGCAAACAGCAGCACTTCTTATTTTTCGGGCAGCTCTGCTACACCATCCGGGTATTAACATAGGGCTTGGTTTGTTTAAGGTGAACTGATGGTGCTCCATGGGCCTCACATAGCTGGGCTGGCACAGCCTGGCTTGGCGACATCACCGTGGTAACGAGCTCCATCCTCTCTGCTATAAGCTGAAAGCAGAGCATAAGGACAAAAAATGGACAGGCCAGGAGACACGGAGAAGGGTGAAGTAATGGAATCTTATGTAGACCAATTAGCATCATGCAAGCTGCATGTCTATGTCTGCCTCAAACTATGTTGTGATGTTAAATAGACTTGCTTATGTGGTCTCTGACACTGTATATCAAACTGTTATATTGTATAGCTAAAAGCAGCTGTGGGAATCACCCTGAAGCCTAAATGTTTTCCCTTTTTGTATCTATATAGACAGTTGTATATCATACAGTGTCACAAACTGCATAAGTCTGTTTAAGAATCTTTAAAGCTACACTATGTAACATTTGGGGATTTGGAGACCCCTCTGGCAGAAGTGTGTAATTGCATGCAATGTGCAGAAGAACATTTTATAAAATTGGGAATCAGACCCCTTCCCCTAGTGGATGAATCTGATGATTTGAAAGAGTGCGGTGAAAGAGAACTCAAAGAGAACTCATGGACGTCTGAGGTTCTGAGGGCATTATCTACTATTGTTATTCATATCTTCATCGTTATAACATTGATTTGGATTTTGAGCTGGACCTTCTTTTTAAGCCTGTGTCTGTGACATTAATATGCAAAGATGCATGACGATGGTCTGAAAAACTCCCTCCAAATCCAACCTAACACCTCTGACTTTTATGCCATTATTTCTGGCTTTACATGGTGATTCGTGGCAGTGCACACACACTTTTTGTCTTCAGTAGAGCTACAGCATTTCTTTCAGTTGTAACAAAGAACAATTTACATAGTTCAGCTTCAACAATTTGATTTTTGCCAGACTATTGCTTTAAAGTAACTTTCCCAAGCTGCCAAGTTTGTACAGGGCAGAAAAGGCTGCAGTCTGCTTTAAAACACAGTCAAGGTCTGCTTAAGAGAGCATGGCAGACAGAATCTTGAACTGAAAACAGAGTCTCGTTCCCATAACAAAGTGTCAACAGCGGAGGGAGGGAGGCAGGGAGGCAGGGAGAGGAGGAGGAGGAACATAAGGTAGTGGCCACAAACTGCTGCAGGAGTGGGGGGGGGGGTGTCCTCAAAAAGTCAACTGAGGACATTCAAGTAGTTATTCCTGTCTATCTGATGTGCACACACAGAGTGGCTGTCCTGTCAGTAAAGGACAGTGGTGAGTGATGCTCTATAATGTACTATAGCTTTTAGCTGCCATTTTCCCTGCAGTTCACACTAATACTGCTAATTAAATCAGCCATAAAATCTCTGTTTACTGCTACATCTCACCACCTTCAGAGAATGCCCTTCTCCCAGAGTCAGATTCAAATTGCTTTACTGCCATGGATCGTAATTGCTGCAAAAGCAATAAAGGAATGCACCATACTGCATCTGTGGGTGAATATGTGAATATATATATATATAATGTGTGTGTGTATATGTATGTATGTATGTATGTGTGTGTGTGTGTGTGTGTGTATATATATATATATATATATATATATATAAAATACACTGCTCAAAAAAATAAAGGGAACACTTAAACAACACAATATAACTCCAAGATAATCAAACTTCTGTGAAATCAAACTGTCCACTTAGGAAGCAACACTGATTGACAATCAATTTCACAGCTGTTGTGCAAATGGAACAGACAACAGGTGGAAATTATTGGCAATTAGCAAGACACTCAATAAAGGAGTGGTTCTGCAGGTGGGACCACGGACCACTTCTTAGTCCCTTTCTGCTTTCTGGCTGATGTTTTGGTCACTTTTGAATGTTGGTGGTGCTTTCACACTCGTGGTAGCATGAGACAGAATCTACAACCCACACAAGTGGCTCAGGTAGTGCAGCTCATCCAGGATGGCACATCAATGTGAGCTGTGGCAAGAAGGTTTGCTGTGTCTGTCAGTGTAGTGTCCAGAGGCTGGAGGCGCTACCAGGAGTTGTGCCTTTGTGCAAGGAGGAACAGGAGGAGCACTGCCAGAGCCCTGCAAAATGATATCCAGCAGGCCACAAATGTGCATGTGTCTGCACAAACGGTTAGAAACCAACTCCATGAGGATGGTATGAGGGCCCGACGTCCACAGATGGGGATTGTGCTCACAGCCCAACACCGTGCAGGACGCTTGGCATTTGCCAGAGAACACCAGGATTGGCAAATTCGCCACTGGCGCCCTGTGCTCTTCACAGATGAAAGCAGGTTCACACTGAGCACATGTGACAGACGTGACAGAGTCTGGAGACGCCGTGGAGAGCGATCTGCTGCCTGCAACATCCGTCAGCATGACCGGTTTGGCAGTGGGTCAGTAATGGTGTGGGGTGGCATTTCTTTGGAGGGCTGCACAGCCCTCCATGTGCTCACCAGAGGTAGCCCGACTGCTATTAGGTACCGACATGAGATCCTCAGACCCCTTTTGAGACCATATGCTGGTGTGGTTGGCCCTGGGTTCCCTGGGTGCAGGACAATGCTAGACCTCATGTGGCTGGAGTGTGTCAGCAGTTCCTGCAAGATGAAGGCATTGAAGCTATGGACTGGCCCGCCCGTTCCCCAGACCTGAATCAGATTGAGCACATTTGGGACATCATGTCTCGCTCCATCCACCAACGCCATGTTGCACCACAGACTGTCCAGGAGTTGGCAGATGCTTTAGTCCAGGTCATCAGGAGCATGGCCAGGCGTTGTAGGGAGGTCATACAGGCACGTGGAGGCCACACACAACACTGAGCCTCATTTTGACTTGTTTTAAGGACATCACATCAAAGTTGGATCAGCCTGTCGTGTGTTTTTCCACTTTAATTTTGTGTGTTTTACTCCAAATCCAGGCCTCCATTGGTTAATAAATTTGATTTCCATTGATGATTTGTGTGATTTTGTTGTCAGCACATTCAACTTTGTACAGAACAAAGTATTCAATGAGAATATTTCATTCATTCAGATCTAGGATGTGTTATTTGAGTGTTCCCTTTATTTTTTTTTTGAGCAGTGTATATATATGTGGGCAGACTGGTTCCAGATGGTAGAAAGGCAACAGGAACTCAAATAACCAATCACAATCTCTGAGGAATGTGTCCAACACCTCGTTGAAAGTATGCCACGATCAGATCTATCTATCTATCTATCTATCTATCTATCTATCTATCTATCTATCTATCTATCTATCTATCTATCTATCTATCTATCTATCTATCTATCTATCTATCAAGACATTCTGGACAATTCTATGCTTCCAACTTAATGGGAACAGTTTGGGGAAGGAAGCTCTTTTCTGTTCCAGCTTTACTGAGCCCCGGTGTACAAAGCAAGGTACATAAAGACATGACTGGTTGAATTTGGTGTAGAAGAACTTGACTGGCCCACACAGAACCTTGACCTCAACCCCGTCAAACAGCTTTGGCATGAACTGGAACAGAGATTGTGAGCCAGGCCCTCTCATCCAACACCAGTGTCTGACCTCACAAATGCTTTTCTGGATAAATGGGCAAAAATTCTCACAGACACTCTCCAAAATCTTGTAGAAAACTTCCCAGAAGAGTGGAAGCGGGGAGACCAATTCCATACTAATGTCTATGAGTTTAGAAAGGGATGTCATAAAAGCTCCTTTAGGTATAGGTATCCCAATACTTTTCTCCATATAGAGTGTATATATATATATATATATATATATATATATATATATATATATATATATATGCCCCCTCACTTGAAAGGCTTTGTACAAAACAGAAGAGGAGGTATTATTCACTGGTGAGAAATCCCTGCACTGCCATATGCAGTATGTTTAAGAATTTCTCCTTGTGTCCTTAAATATACGTTTCCTGTTTCGTTCGACTGCATGTTCCTATTTTTGATTCATAACAAAATCCCCTGTAGGAGGCAGAGAGAGCATCACTGGCCCACGTACGGAGAGGATGCTGGTGGGATGGAACGTATTGAACCCCCCCCCCCTCTTTCTCTTCCTCACGCTGGATAGGATGCTGCTGCTGCTGCTGCTGCTGCTGCTGCTGCTGGGTTCACACACTGGAGTGTGCTAAACTGAGCTAAGCCTCTTGGACATGAATATACATTTGGGATTATGTAATGAAAGGGTTATGCAATGAGTGAGAGAGCAGAGAGTCTGCTGGGGACGAATTTGTGTTTCATGTGAGGATTATGTGGCTTTTCCCTCTCTGGCATCTCTCTCTCACTCTCTCTCACTCACTCTCTGTGCAGAAAGACCGCTACAGGCTTGTATTTAACCTTGATGAGACAGAAAACAGCCCCAACCTCACAAGCACTCTCAGACATGAAGTTCCATACTTCTGTTTATGTTTGCAGTCAAAGATACTTAAAGCCCACTTAAATGGACTCACAGCCCAGCATTTCCAGTTAAAAAATTAATCCGCTCTCCAAATTTAGATGGCTTCATTCTGTCCCCAGTAGAATCACGTCTGCTGACTCTGTACTGTGTCGCGTACACGTCTGCTGACTCTGTACTGTGTCGCGTAGCTAAAAACAGCTGCAGGCCAGCAGCCATCTTACAGCCTGAATTGTGTCTGTACTTTTGTACATGTATATAGAGAACAGTACGTCACACAGTGACAGAAACCACATAAGATGGCATATTTGAGATTGCTTAAAGAGGAAGATCACTGATTTAAAAATAACTAAAAAAAAAAAACGCAGAGTAGCATCATTCAGAATGTAATCAAAGTAAATCAGAGTATTTTCATGTGAAATGCTTTATTGTAGAAAAAATGTCACGGGTCAGAATCACCACAGTGGTGCTGATAGGAATTAGACCTTTTAAGAGTTGAGTGTCTCTAATGTTTCTTGATAGTTATGAGATAAAATGTTGGACTTAAATATTAATTTTAATGATTATTCATGGCGTGTAGGTACCAGTGGTGGATGAAGTACACAATTCATGTACTTGAGTTAAAGTAGAGACACCCAAGGTAATATTACTCCAGTAAAAGTAGAAGTCCTTACTCTAGACCTCAACTTGAGTAAAGTACTAAAGTATTTGCCTTCAAATGTACTTAAGTATAAAGTAAAAGTACTAAAAGAGTAATTTTGGCTCTGATCTGGTCCTGTTATCATTTTTATAACAAGATTCGCTTCATGAACTCATTTCAGGTGAAAGTCCTCCAGCGTCTCTCTTGGTAAACCAGTCTTTTAATAGAACGTCATTAATTAGTGACGCCGACGTCTATTAAAATGATCATAAGCACAAAACACTGAAGGTAAACAGTTTCCATCAGGGAGAACCGAGTGGCTCTGAAATCACTTTTTACACACAAGCAAAGTTTCAGTTTAAGATTTATTTACAACTTAGTTCCAAGTTTAAGTTGAATAAAAACTGGCTTTAAACTCAGGATCACAGATGAGCTCCTTTACTATGTTGATCTGTAGGCCACTGTTCATAAACATGAACCAGCACAAACCATCATCAAGTGTCTCTAAAACTCAGAAATCACATGTAGGCTCACTGGGTGTTTGGAAAGGTAAATCAAGTGGTTATATTAACATTACAGACATTGTGACCCCTGGCTCCTATCACCACCACTGTAATCAGTCAGCAAGTTTCTGCTCTGAATGGCTTCATTTACATGAATTATATAGATATTTTGATATTTGCCTTCTGTGACTTGATAACTACACTAGCCTCATAGCTCCAGTGTAAAAGAAGTGTACTCATTTGGTTTTTCACAATGTTAAATAATTAGGCCTGACCACAGTGGCCACCTTGTACTCCAGGCAGTGGTCAACACAACACAGGGCAGTGCTGACTTGGGTTTGGGAGAGCAAAGTGGGCGCTAAAAGACATCCTGCTCCAGTCAGGACGCAGCCTGTTTTGTCCGTGGAGCATTTGTATGAAGCTGCGTTGAGCTCCTCTGGTCTCTTAAGTACATTGTTTGTGCTGCATGCTTTAGTGATTACCGCTTAAGTGGAAGCTCTTCAGAGGGAAGCTGAGGGAGTGATGACGCTCACGAGAGTTTGGGGAAAATAGCAAAGAGAGGGAGAGAGATCATAGACGGGCATATCTCCTCTCTCTATCTCTCTTATCTCACTGCATCCAAGCTCTTCTCTCTCTTTCATCTAGACTCAAAGACCCTTTATTGGCAAGGTGTAAATCTGTTTATTATACATACAGTCTAGTATCACACACCTTATTTATTGGTAAATATACACCGGTAACTGCACACTTTCTTACGAATACAGACAATTTCATTTTAACTACATTATTTTAACTACACTCACTGGCCACTTTATTAGGTACACCTTGCTAGTAAAAGGTTGGACCCCTTTTGCCTTCAGAACTGCCTTAATTCTTCATGCCTTTCCACAAGGTGTTGGAAACGTTCCTCAGAGATGTTGGTTGGTTATTTGAGTTCCTGTTGCCTTTCTATCATCTGGAACCAGTCTGCCCATTCTCCTCTGACCTCTCACATCAACAAGGAATTTTTGTCCGCACAACTGACCGCTCACTGGATATTTCCTCTTTTTCGGACCGTTCTCTTTAAACCCTAGAGATGCTTGTGCGTGAAAATCCCAGTAGATCAGCAGTTTCTGAAATACTCAGACCAGCCCGTCTGGCACCAACAACCACGCCACGTTCAAAGTCACTTAAATCCCCTTTCTTCCCCGTTCTGATGCTCGGTCTGCACTTCAGCAAGTTGTCTTGACCACCTCTACATGCCTAAATGCATTGAGTTGCAGCCACGTGATTGGCTGATTAGCTATTTGTGTTAACAAGCAATTGAACATTGTACCTAATAAAGTGGCTGCTGAGTGTATATAAAATCGCTGTTGTCAGACCAAAACCTCTAATCTCCGTTTTGTCATTTGTCAGTTATGGCCCTGTGATTGGCTGATCAGCTATTTGTGTTAACAAGCAACTGAATCTGTACCTAATAAAGTGGCTGGTGAGTATATACAGATTTGAACTGGGGAGGGCGACACATAGCCCATCACATTTGAGCTTTTGCAAAGGAATTTTGAAAGTTTGATGTTTTTTGCTACCACTGTAAAATAAGACTACCCTTATTAAAGCTTTACAAATGGTTTAAAAATAGCTTGTTAATGGTTTTTAGTTAGGTCATGAACACTTTAGTAACCACCAATAAACAGTCATAACACATTACCGAAAAGGCTAATATGAACTGTTATATCTGATTATGAATATGTGATGAAGCTGAGAAGTTTAATGAATAAGACCAAGTAAGATCAGTAAACATCCAAACCTGAGGTTTAACTGTATGAATAAATGTGGAGTCACTATTTAAGTTGTCCTTTGTTTGTGATTTGTAACTGCTTAATACTCATTTTAAGCTCTTTAAGACCTGATTAATAACCACGGATAAACTCATTATAAACCATTAATGAACACTTTGTAAAGGTAGTCTTGTTTCAAAGTGATACCTTTTTATAAAGCACGCAGCTTAGTTTAACAGTCACAAAAAGTCTTGTAAATTGATGCAAACACAATTAATTCAGTACAGTTCTATGCTGTTTGGAGCTTCCCAACCTAATTTATTATTATTATTATTATTATTATTATTATTATTATCAGCAGCATCAAACATTGGCAAGTGTATTTTTACAAAGCACAGCAGCAAATATCAGCATTTAATTTTGCTCAAATTTGTTCTCAGAACTATGGACTAGCCACTCCAGGTTCCAGACATCATCATCATCATCATCACCATGAGAAACAGGAAGTGCAACCAACCTCTAAGACTGAACTTCGGCCACGTGGGAAAATATCCCTGCCAATTTTTTTCTCCCTGGCTAAAAAAAAATGAATGACATCTTCTTAACAGCTGTTTTGACTGGAAATCAAATAAATGAGGGGCGGACTTTTACTTTTGCACAGCATTGTTTTATTTACATGGCATCCATTTGGGTTTGAATCTACGCATAAAAATGTCCAAAAAGGAGATCTATTAAGAATTTATTTGTAAGGAAACAGACATCTCTGTCTGGTTGGTTGGGGAGGTTTTGGTGGTTGGTATAGTGTGGTGGGTAACAGTTCCGCCTTTGATGCTGATGATGATGTAAACTGGGGTTCAATCCCCGCCTGGACAAGCACCCTACAATATACCAATAAGTCCTTGGGCAAGACTCCTAACACTACCTTCGCCTACCTGTGTGTAGTACATTGTAAATCGCTCTGGATAAGATAAGATGTCTGCCACATGGCGGAAAGGTAAGCGAGGTTTTGTAGTAACCTCACTGTAACAGCTAATCCCACTCTTTAAAGACTATAAAAAATAGTCTTCAGGGGGAATCTCAAGAAATATCTGTCTAATTGCTGTCAAAAATGCAGATGATGGTTGCTATGGCAAAACAGGAAGGTGAAGTTCCACTTGAACCTGTTTAACTACATAAAAATTCCACGTTACAGCTCACCCTATGTTAGGTTGTGCTGTTCTCTTGCTCACTTGTATATTTGACAGCTTCTCTCTCCCTCTCTCTCTCCCCCTTTCTCTCCCTCTCTCTCTCTTAGAGTCTGTGCGTCATTGGCTGGTCTCAGGGGAACCTCTGCACTGTGTGCTTCTGGGTCAGTGTTTGTGCTTTTCCAGGTGAGTGTGGCTCAGCAGTAGATTGAAGGAGCGGATGATAGATGGAGCAGGAGATGCTGTGAGCAGATGAAGCAGTAGGAGATGCAATGAGCTGATGATTGAGCTCTTCTGGAGCATAAACCAGAAGCTCCAGTCCCTTCACAAATTCAGTTTGTTTGCAAATTCTCCAGCTTCCTGGCCTCCAGGCCTATAGCTTTTGTGGGGCTGGATCAATCATTTAACCGGCTCTGGAAGTTGATCTGTGCTTCTGTTGTGCTGCAGCCTGTATGGGCAATGTGAGCTGGACTGGACGGATGTTCAGGGCTACAGGCAGAGTAAGGATTATGCGTATGGCTCCTCCACTTCTTTAAATGCTGGATTTTGAGTCAAATTCTTGCAAGACTATGACCACTTTAGCTCATAAAGGTGCAGATATATCCCGCAGAGAAGGTTAACTTATTAAGGTTCATCAAACCCCACCTGTAAAGATTAAATGGTCTAGCACTCCACCATCAAAAGTAAAAACGCTGTTGTGTGTTTGCTTGTATTTACAGCAAGTTTAACCTTGTGCTCGTTTCCTTGTTTCTTATCGATCTTATCGAGTTTGTTGCATGCTCCCTCTGTCTGTCTATCGAACTTGGATCAGAATTTTTCCCTAAAACTGTGTCTGTGATGATCCATCTGTGTATGAGGGCAGGTCCGGGTCGGTTTTTGGTTTCAAAGTTAGCAGTACCAGTCAGGTCTGGTCGGGTTTCAAAGTCGCATTGCTGAATTACCGACCGGGCCCGTTCCCGGGAGCCTCTGTCTATCAGGGGCATTTTTTTAAGCCTTGGACCTTGAGACACAAGGTGACTCAAAAGCATTTTTAAACTATTGTGGCAAAGGTGTGATTGGACTATTCAAATACTGAAGGTGTAAAACCATAATAATAAATAATAATAATAAATATTTCATGTCTGTGCAGACCTCTAACCTTCACTGGACTGAGGGTCAGGACTATGAGCAGTGGGAAATAGAGTGCTATTCAGTGTTATGGGCAGTAGGGGCTAGACTAAGATTCAGGCTTATGGACAGAGTGAACTGGACTGAGCTTCAGGGTTGTGGGCGATGGGGAACTGGACTGAGGTTCAAGGTTATGGACAGTGAGAATTTGACTGAGGTTGGACAGTGTGAGCTGGACTGATGCAACCAGGGTTATGAGCAGTTTGAGCTGGACTAAAGATCATGGACAGTGGGAGCTGGACAGAGTTTGAGGCTTATGGACATTGGGAGCTATGCTCAGGGTTTTGGACAGTGGGAGCTGGACTGAGATTCAGGGCTATGGTCAGTGTTAGCTGGACTCAATTTTAGGGAGCTAGACTGAGATTCAGGGTTATGGACAGTGGTAGCTGGACTGAGGTTCAGGGTTATGGATAGTGGCAGCTGAACTGAGGTTCAGGGTTATGGACAGTGGTAGCTGGACTGAGGTTCAGGGTTATGGACATTGGGAGCTGAACTCAGGTTCAGGGTTATGGACAGTGGTAGCTGGACTGAGATTCAGGCTTATGGACAGTGGTAGCTGGACTGAGATTCAGGGCTATGGACTGAGATTCAGGGTTTTGGACAGTGGTAGCTGGACTGAGGTTCAGGGTTATGGACATTGGGAGCTGATCTGAGGTTCAGGGTTATGGACAGTGGTAGCTGGACTGAGGTTCAGGGTTATAGACATTGGGAACTGGACTGAGGTTCAGGGCTATGGGCAGTGGTAGCTGGACTGAGGTTCAGGTTATGGACAGTGGTAGCTGGACTGAGATTCAGGGCTATGTACTGAGATTCAGGGTTTTGGACAGTGGTAGCTGGACTGAGGTTCAGGGTTATGGACAGTGGTAGCTGGACTGAGGTTCAGGGCTATGGACAGTGGTAGCTGGACTGAGGTTCAGGGTTATGGACAGTGGTAGCTGGACTGAGGTTCAGGGCTATGGACAGTGGTAGCTGGACTGAGGTTCAGGGCTATGGACAGTGGTAGCTGGACTGAGGTTCAGGGTTATGGACAGTGGTAGCTGGACTGAGGTTCAGGGCTATTGACAGTGGTAGCTGGACTGAAGCTCTAAGACTCCATCCTGCAGCCTGAGCACCCAGTGTTAATCTTTATTTAGCACATGCAGCCTGTAGGGGTTGCCTAGTAACAGAAGTGAAGCAGCTCTGGGGGGAGGAGGTATAAATGTGTCTCTCTCTCTCTCTCTCTCTCTCTCTCTCTCTCTCTCTCTCTCTCTCTCTCTCTCTCTCTTTCTCTCATACATGCTTGCTTTCTTTCTTTCTTACTTACCAACTCCTATCTCTCTTTCTTTCACCCCTTCTTTCTCCATCCATCTATCTCCCATCCTCTTTCTTTTGCTCTGAACATCTATATCTCTTTCTCACCCTTATTTCCTCTCTATTTCTCTCTTTCATTTTTCTTTACATTTTCTCTTTTGGTCGTATGTCTTTTTCTCTCTTCCTTTATCCAAAGTCCACCAGGCCTTTAAGAGGTTCCAATCTCATTTGACCCAGAAAAAAAAAATAGCTGAGTAGAAGTGAAAAACGTATTAATTGTCATTGATAATAGGGGCCATTATCTTTAGCAATAAAGAGGCCTCACCACAGGATCCTTGTTCAATGACAGAGAGAGAGAGAGAGAGAGAGAGAGAGAAGGATTCCTCTATTTTAAAGAGGCAGAGGGTTGCCATGGGTTTCTCTCTTACCTTCTGCTCCTTTCCATGTACAAATGAATGTGCTGGCATTTTGCCTCACGTGTATTTTTATATTAAGATGACAGAACAGAGAGAAGAAAGAGCAGAGCAGCATTTCACTTAAAAACATGGAGTAAAGCACAAAAATATCTGTGTATTTAGTGATTTATTTGCTCACTCACTCATTTATTTATTTGTTTTTAAAGCTGTTCAGCCTGATTAATTCTGGTCCAGCTTGTTGTCTCAAAATAAGTAGCCAGTCCAAGCGAGGAAAATGTCAAACTCTGCAAGATAAACTTTTACATTTTAATAAGCTGCTAAAGTGTTTTGGGTTGATGCTGCAGCGTCATGAGGCCCTGTGGAAGATTTCGTGCGGAAACCTGATCGAGTCCAGGTAGCTGTACAGCTCACTGGTTAGTTATATTAAAAATGTAACAGGTCACTCCAGTCCGAGCGTAATGGAGAAGCTCGCTGTCCCAAAAACACCGGAGCTAACTTTACAAAGAAAGGTGCCATAAATGTTCTCTGGAGCGCTGCCGCAGACAGAGCACTTCCAGTGGATGTAAATGAGATGCGATATCTCAGCATAATGTAATGTTTGATGCGATTAACGGGTTCTCTCGGAAGCTAGAACCAAGAACTTTTTAAGAGCTGTTATTTTTAAGAGTGTAATGTTAGTCCTACACTGTGATATGTCACACAATCTCTGCTCCAGGGTATATTTTGGTTTGTCCATCTGAATTTATGTGACCAAATCTTAAGGCAAATTATTCAGTAACTGCGTGAAATAAATGCACATTTTTGTTTTATTTATTTTTTTATTTATTTTGTAAAAGCTCCACTCAAATGAACAGAAAATGTGTTTTATGATCTACACATTTCACTATATGCTTAGGATTTACTGCTGAAAGCCAAAAATCTCAGACGCTCTTTGTGTTATTTTAGAAAAAATAATTTTTACAGAGCAGATCACTGAAGAGACGCCATCTGTTTATAGTTTATAGCCCAGATATGTGGAAAAACGGGTCGACTTTCAGTAGAAAAAAGTAGAAATGTAGAGTTCAGCTTCTTTTATTATAAGGGTTTAAAATGACATCACCACCTATTTGACTAGAAAGAAGACAGTTATAGCCTCATACGATGCCCAGCTTCTGAATGTAGAATGAAATATGAAAGTTATGAAGAATATGACGAAGTGCGTTTTGGAACCACCAGTGGTTCCAAGGAGTTTAAGAGGCCACAGAATAAAGTTCATGTGTAGTATGAACTGTTATGAAATGTTCTGACTGACTTTGATCCCTTTTGCTTTCCAAACAGCAGAAGTTTTTAAAACTTTATTAAAATTTATGAATCGTCCTCTTGACCCTGTTCCCGTGTTTTGGCTGCCAGAAAGATTGCAGCATATGGAAACTGGCTCTGAATGTACTCTTAGTGACAACCGCACGACCCTACATTCTCTCTCTCTCTCTCACTCTCTCTCTCTGTGTGTGTGTATGCAGAAAGACCGCTACAGGCTTGTATTTAACCTTGATGAGACAGAAAACAGCACCAACCTCACAAGCACTCTCAGACATGAAGTTCCATACTTCCATTCTTTTCTGGAGACTCACTTTCAATTTCTCAAAGAAATCTGCAGGAATACTATTCCACACCTCCAAAGTTGGGGTGGTCAGTCCATTGTACTGAGAACACAAACATCTTTTCGTAATCATTTCTTCTCTTTTGTCTATTGTCTTTTCTTAGTGAGATTCTTCTTGAACAACTACACATTCTTTCAGAGTCGTCTTCTCACAGTGGAAAGATGGACAAAAACCTGTGGATGTTTTCAGATCTGAAGCAGCTTGATTACTGAGCAAAAGACTCAGACCACCCTTCATTATTTACATCTACAGTAGCAAATAGTAGTGGCCATTAAGGACAAGTTATTCATTTTTCAGGAGATGTCAGAGGAAATGCGAAATAAGATAATCGGCTTGCATAAGGAAAGGGGAATGTCAAAGGAAAATAGACTGACCAATGGACTGATCACCCCAGTCCTCAGCATCACTAAATATGTTTGAATTACTCGGATTGTGAGAAGCAAAAAATGCAACCAACTTCTAAGACTGAACTTTAGAGGTGAGGAAAATGATCCCTGCAGGTTTCTTTGAAAAACTGAAAGTGAGTCTCCTGAAGAGAATGAGAGCTGTAATAAATGTAAAGAGTGGACTTACTAAATACTGAAAAAGCTGATTTCATTTTCTGTAAAATATGTGTTCTGCTTTTCTTTGACTTGATGGCTGTTTTGACTGAAGATTAAATAACTCATGGGTGGTCTTTTACTTTTGAGTATGAGACGGACGAAGTGAACTGATGCAAAAAAATAAATTTCATTCTAATCCTCTCGTGTCTTGTCATGCCTCAGACGGACTCCTCCAGTGCTGCAAACTACATTTCCCAGTATGAGGGAAATCACGTGACCGGTGACGATCGGTCACGCACCTATCAGCGTTCTCAGTCACCTGATTACTGATTCATGTCACCTGTAATAGTTCGTCACAGCCGTAAGCCGGAAGCCCGGGCTTAACTTAGGTTAGTTGTGAAGAATTGCTTCTTTCATGAACATACTGAGCGTTTCTCCTGTTTGCCATATCCCTTGTTTGTGACCTTTTGCCTGTTACCTGGACTGTGGTTTTTGCCTTGCCCTTTGTATTTTGGATACCTGTTTTTGATTGTCTGCTTTGGGCTACTCTGTTGGTGTACTTGACCTTGTTTTTTGGATTGCCCTTTTGCTTATGTTTGCCTGTTGTAATGATCACAACCGTGATCATATCTGCCTTTCTGGTTTTGAGCCACACTTGCCTTTTGGAATTTTTACGGAATTCCGCGCTCGTCTGAACTCCCCTGAATCCTCACAGAATACTTTGCCAAACATGCAGACGGCAGATTCCAAAGACTTCCAGAAGGCTCTATCAGAACAAGGGCAGCTACTGGGTAGACATCAGCAGGTGCTGACTGGAGTAACTCAATCACTGAATACCACTTGTCCAGTTAGTAAACCTAATAAATTCTCTGGGGACCCAGATAAGTGTAGAGGGTTCTTATTACAATGCTCTGTTTATTTTGATAACTCGCCTGCTAGTCATGATCTTGCTAAAATATCCTTTGTAGTATCTAGACTAGCAGATCGAGCCTTAGAATGGGCTACGGCCAGCTGGGCAAACATTCACCGTCTAACTTATAGCCAATTTATTAAGGAGTTTAGGACTGTGTTCAACCACCCCTATGAAGGACAATTTAGTGGGGAGATTCTGTCTAAGTTCAGACAAGGTAATCGCTCTGTGGTAGATTATGCTTTGGAATTCCATACGTAAGCAGCGGTTGGAACGAGGCTGCGCTATTGGTTATATTCAGACAAGGTTTGAAGGAAGAAATGTTAACTGAACTGGCCAGTAGAGACGATAATTTGTCTCTTGATCAGTTAATATCACTTGCTATCAAGTTGGATCATCTCCTTAATCACCGGAAGAAGAATCACGCTACCACACAAAGAACTATGCCACATTTGAAGGTATCCGAAACACCTGATCTACCAGAACCTATGCAGTGTGTTTCGTCTTGTTTGTCTAAAGAAGAGAGAAGGGGCTGGTCCCAGAACCAACTTTGCATGTATTGCGGCCAAGCTGGACACCAAGTGAGAGATGGCCTAGAAAAACCTCAATTCCTTGAGGTGCCAACCCCAGGAAAGCACGTGCTCACTTCATGTGCTAATGTGGTGAGTATTCCTACAAAGGGGTTGGTCTCAAAATCCTTGGTGTTACCTGTGACTTTGTACTGGCAGTCTCTGTCTATTGTTATTTCAGACTTGATCGATTCTGGAGCTGAGGGGAACTTCATTCAAGCCAGCCTAGTGGAGCGACTACAAATCCCCATAGAAGATATATCAATGGCCTTCAAGGTTGCAGCTCTAGATGGAGGTCCTGTAATCATGGGGTCCTTTTCCAAGATCACAACCCTAGTAGAAATTCAAACCAGTGCCCTAATAATAACCAGAGTTATGATTGTGCTGTCAATCTAGTGGAGGACCCTGTCCTCCCCAAAGCCTATGTGTCCCCATTAACACAAGAGGAACAGGTTGCACTAGATGTTTACATTAAGGAAACACTACAACAAGGCTTTATTGGACCCTCTACATCTCCAATCTCTTCTAGTTTCTTCTTTATTAAGAAGAAAGATGGTGGCTTGGGTCCATGCATTGATTATCGAGCCGTGAACCAAAACTCGTACCCATATCTGCTTCCTTTAGTACCTGTGGCTTTAGAGCAATTGCAAGGAGCTGCATACTTTATCAAATTAGACTTACGCAGTGCTTACAATCTGATTTAGATTAAAGAGGGGGATGAGTGGAAAACTGCATTCGTGACCACCAGGGGGCATTAGGAATATCAAGTTATGCCTTTTGGGCTCTATCGCCCCCTCTGTAGTCCAAGCTTTTATAAATGACATACTTCGAGACATGCTTGGACATTATGTAATCGCCTACCTAGACGACATCATAGTTTATTCGCCAGACTTTGAGAGTCATGTAAACATGTGAGGTCAGTAGTGAGAAGACTCTTAGAGAATAATCTGTTTTTGAAAGGAGAGAAATGCGAATTTCATCTGCAGTCGGTCACGTTTCTGGGTTACATAATCAGCGCACAAGGAGTTACTATGGACGATCACAAGGTAGATGCAGTGGTTAACTGGCCCCAACCCAAAAGCATCAAGGAGTGGCAAAGATTTCTAGGTTTTGCCAATTTTTATCTCCGATCTATTAGAAACTTCAGTGCAACCGCAGCTCACCTAACTTCACTAGTGAGGGGGCTCCCAGAAAAATTTAGTGGTCAGAACAAGCCGATTTAGCTTTAGCTTAACCGCTTAAAGAAAGCATTCGTTACAGCCCCAATTCTTCACCATCCAGACCCCTCTCGACAGTTGGCAGTGGAGGTAGACGCCTCTGAAACTGGGGTAGGGGCAGTACTGTCCCAGAGAACAGGCAACCCAGAGAAACTGTTTCCCATCGCCTTTTACCTTTACCATAAACTTTCCCCGGTAGAGAAGAATTATGGTATAGGTGACAGAGAGATCTTAGCTGTCAAACTCGCCTTAGAGGAGTGGAGGCATTAGTTGGAGGGAGCTAAATTTATGTTCACAGTTCTCACAGACCATAAGAACTTAGAATATCTACGCACGCCTATAAGAATAAATTCACGTCAAGCCTGCTGGTCTTTGTTTTTCCTCACACTTCCACTTTAATGTTATTTATAGACCAGGATTCCGGAATATTAAAGCTGATGTGTTGTCTCGACTCTATCAGGAGGATGGTGCCTCCAGTCAAATAGAGACCCCGGAACGCGTTCTGCCACAGAAAGTCAGCATTTCCTCTGTAAGATGGGAGATAGATGAAGAAATTGAATGGTCTTTACAAAACCTCCAAATACCCAACCAGTGTCCTCCACAAAAACTGAATGTGCCCGAAGCCTTTCATGACCAGCTCATCACATGGGCACATTCTTCTGTGACTTCTGGACACCCTGGAGAGACAAGAACTCAAAAACTACTGGAACAAAGGTATTGGTAGGAATCTATGACAAAAGACATTCATGTGAAGACATTTGTGGCATCCTGTTCTGTTTGTTCACAGTGCAAGACTCCAAAGACTTTACCGGCAGATAAATTGATGCCTCTGCCTGTTCCTCAAAGACCCTGGTCACATATAGGTATCGACTTTGTTACAGACTTACCCGTCTCTGAAGGATTCACCATCATACTCATCATAGTAAACAGATTCTCCAAGGGTGTAAAATTCGTGCCATTCACATCTATTCCCAGTGCTTTTCAGACTGCCAGTGCCTTGTTCTTACAGGTCTTCAAAACATTCAGTATCCTGGAGGATATCGTCTCAGATAGAGGACCCCAGTTCACGTCCCAGGTCTGGTCTGCCTTTTTTGAACACTTAGGAGTTTCAGTGAGTCTAACATCAGGTTATTACCCGCAGTGCGAGAGGGTTAACCAAGAAGTAGGAAAATTCTTGAGCTTGTTTTGTTATGAGAACCCTTCAGATTGGTCTAAGTATTTAGTATGGGCTGAGATTGCACAGAACTCTCTAACCAGCTCTGGTACAGGATTGACTCCGTTTCAGTGTATCTTTGGCTTTCAACCACCTATATGAGCGTTTCTCCTGTTTGCCATATCCCTTGTTTGTGTATGACCTTTTCTCTGTTTACCTGGACTGTGATTCTTGCTTTGCCCTTTGGGTTCTGGTTACCTGTTTTTGACTTTGTGCTTTGGACTACTCTGTTTGTTCACTCAACCTTCTTTTTTGGATTGCCCTTTTGCTTATGTTTGCCTGGTTTGAGCCACGCTCGCCTTTTGACACTGGATCTGCCTGTTGTAATTAAAACTGTTCTTTTTACGGAATTCCGCGTTCGTCTGAACTCCGCTGAATCCTCACGTCTCATGAAAATAAAACTAGATGGAGGTGTATTTGTGCGCATACTATTAACACTTATCATTCTCTCACTCTCTCAGGTCATACCATCAGCTCTGTAGTGAACACCCACCCTAATGGTAACCCCCCCACTCCACCCCTCCATGCTCTGTCCTTTCCCCTCTAAAAATGAACCATTACATAAATCACTCCATTCTTCCATTCCTGAGGGAGAGACAGCAGAGGAATCACCTTCAGCACCATCAACCCAGACAATGAGTTCAGAGAGAGAGAGAAAGAAAGAAAGAAAGAAAGATAGATGGAGAGAGAATGGAAAAGAAAGATAGATGGAGAGGGACAGAGAGAATGTGGAAGAGAGTGAGAGAGTATAGAAAAAAAGAAGGTGAGAGAGAATAAGGGAAAAGAGAGTGCAAGAGGGAGAAAGAAAAAGCAAATGTGGAAAGGAGGGAGGGAAAGAGTTGGAGAAGGAGAGAAGGTGAAAAGGAAGAGGGAGAAACAGAGATGGAGAGAGGGAAGGGGAAGGAGAGAGAAGGAAGGGGAAAATAGTGAGTTAGAGAGAGACAAGCAGAAGGAATGTGAAAAAATAGAGAAAGAGAGAGAGGGACAAAGGAGAGAATGGGAAAGAGAGATAGAACGTAGAAAAAAGGAGAGAGAATGAAGAAAAGAGTGGGGAGGGGACAAAGAGAGTGAAGAAAAGAGAGCGGGTTCAGGAGGGCAACAGAAGAGAGAAAGAATAGGAGTGAATGAGGAAAAGAGGGAGGGCAAGAGACCCAGAGAAGGAAAAGTAGTAAAACCACTAGAGAAGGGAGGGGAAAAGGGAGAGGGAAAAGGAAAAAAGGAAGAGGGAGGAACAAAAAGAGGGAGAGAGGGAAGGGAAAAAAGAGATAGTGAGGGAGAGAGACACAGAAGAAAAGAGAGAGAGAGAGAGATTCTGCTCTTGCTCTCATACTGATCTTTCAAAAAGGGGGTCTAAAAATACATTTCCCCCCCACGTGCACTGTGCCATAAAACATTTATAGTCAGCCACAATCTGCTGTAGTCTGGGCGTTGATGCAACAGCCTTGAAATATTCATGAGACTGGCTGCAAGGTTGGCTGGGAGAGAGCCCTGGCAAAATAGAGTGGGGCCATGTTCCCGAGAGGGGGAGAGAGAGGGGGGAGCGAGAGAAGGGGAGAGAGAGAGAGAGAGAGGGAGAGAGAGACTTACATAATCAAGCGGCCGCAGTCTGAGGTTGCAGCTTTAGACACATGTCTCTATGGACAGCTTCCATTCTCTCTCTCTCTCTCTCTCTCTCTCTCTCTCTCTCTCTCTCTCTCTCTCTCTCTCTCTCTCTCTCTCTCTCTCCCCCTCTCTCTCTGCAGTGCATTAAGACATTGGTCTTCTCCATCTCCTTTTTCCAGGTGTGTCTCTATCACAGTATGAGGTACACAGTCATAAAGAATTCTACATAAAAAGTTGGAGATGGCACAACTGCACCTTCTCTTCTCTGATACTGATTCTGACACTGAACTCTTGAGTATTGGCTGGTACTAATTTACTGATCAAAACCTTTTTCTTTATAAATTACAGAACTTTAAACTGAGCTATGTGTAATGGAAGGAGTTCACTTAACGCAGTTTAAAGTATCACTTTAAAAAATCACTTTCTGAACAAATGCATGCAAAGCTAGACTATTTAAACTCAATGGCTTGAAAATATAGTATATACAGCGGCCTCAAAAATTATTTGGACACATTAACCATTTAGCCATTGTAGAGGTGGATTGCTGACCAGGCCACTGTGGCATACAGTCAGCAGGGTGCTACCTCCTCAAGCCAACAGACCAATATATGCTTACTTTCTAGGGCCACTATAGGCAGCTAGCTAAGCTACTTGTAGTTCTTAGGTTACCATCAGACTGCAGTCTTCTGTTCCTATCAGGTGACTCACCTCTCTTGAAATTGTGGTCTAATCGTGTGATATTTCAAGCTATATTCGTCACAGAGTCAGATTCATTCCCATTTTCTGCTGGTATTGGTCTGGTACTGATTCTAGGTATCAGGTCTTCTCTAATAAAAATGTCTTTGTGCTTGTGAGATATCAAATGTGGTCTGTTTATGTGATGTACACCCCCTCCGACAGCGCTTTATTGATTATTGAGGACAGCTATACCCTCTTTGTTTCTCTCTCATGTCAGCTGTCACTTCTAACAGACTCCTCCTGCTTTTGTGGCTTTGTCTCCACTTCTCTCCAGCGGCATTCGGGCTGTGCTTTCATATCCAGTGGAAAGCTGTGTGGCTGTATTTCTTATCGTGATTAGAAAGGCTCTGTGTTTCCCCCCTTTAGAAAACAAGGTGAATTCTCAGTGTCTCTATTACAGACAGCAGCGCTGCTGGGACTGTTATATGATCACCATTATAGTGGAGATTTATTGTTTTTGACAGTACGCACAGGATACAGTCCTCCTGACTTTAGCTCCAGTCAATACTCTCTGCTCCTAAACAAGGCAATGAAATAAATCTGAGCTGTTTCTGATAGCAGACTGGTTAAACTCTCCTTCCAACACTGGAGTAAATGACATTGTTCTATTCAAATGCTAAAAATATGAGATAATGAGCCACAAGAGGCTGAGTGTTACTGTGATTTCACAGGTGAGGGGTGTTCTTAGGCACGACATGAAGCAATTTTACTATGAATCATTTAGAAAATGATTCACAACCACAATATGATACTGCTTGTATGAGATTTGCTGTGTTGTGTTAGCATAAAGCTAATGGGGCCACATATTCATGTTTTCCCACACTAGGTTTAATACTATTTAAGGTTAAGTGACCCTTATTAGTCCCACAATGAGGAAATTTCACCTCCGCATTTTACCCATCTGTAAAGTGAAACACCACATACACACTAGTGAGCACACACACAGTAGGGGGCAGTGAGCACACTTGCCTGGAGCGATAGGCAGCCCTATCCACAGCTCCTGGGGAGCAGCTGGGAGTTAGGTGTCTTGCTCAAGGGCACCTCAGTCATGTACTGTCAGCTCTAGGGATCAAACTGGTGACCTGCCAGTCACAGGGTCAATTCCCTAACCTCCAGCCCATGACGGCCCCATTTAAGGCATCTCTAACCAAAATACAAACATTTGAGGCATGTAGTACCTTCATGAAACACATTGTTTATTTTCTATTTTGCAGTTTTACAGTGAATCATTCAGTAAATGGTGGGTGGTATAGTGTAGCAGGTAACACCTCTGCTTTCTACGCTGTAGACTGGGGTTCAATCCCCTGCTTGGACAAGCATCCTACACACTACCAATAAGAGTCCTTGGGCAAGACTACTAACACCACCTTTGCCTACCTGTGTAAAATGATCAAATTGTAAGTCGCTCTGCATAAGAGCGTCTGCCAAAATGCCGTAAATGATTCACAATCACAAAGATAATGCTAGCTATGCTAGATAGTGCTATGTCCTGTGCTACAGCACCATTAGCATTAAGCATTTGTTTTCTCGCACTGGGTTTAATACTAACTAAAGCCTATCTAACTGAAATACAAACATTTGAGACATGTGACACATTCGTGTAACAAATGATTCAATTTTATATGTTGCAGTTACACATTGAACCATGTAGTAACCCTGCTAGAAAAAAACAGCATATGCTAGCATGCCTGGTCACAGCAAAATCAGCATATATTGTGGTTTGGATGCTGGTACGATGGTTAACCAGCATGACCATGCTGGGTGACCAGCTAATGCAGCATCAGGCCAGTTTTTTCAGCAGGGAAATCGAGCATAACATTAGCTCAGACAGGCTCTGAAGTCAAGCTCAGCTGACCACCGGCTGCACATACAATTGGCTAAATTTGTCAGTGTGTTTATTTAACCTTTAGGCCGACCATCCTAGCTGCTTCCTCCTGAGTCACCTGCAACCCGCCTCCACCTTGTCTCCTCCCTGCTGTATCTGATTTGTTCAATGTCATGTTTATTGTCATTGATGCCTGCTCTGCTTTATACCCTAGGGGGGTCTTTCTGCTGCTCTCCCTGCCTTAATGTGTATGCAGATGGAAGGGCAAGGAGGTCCCAGAACAGAGCCATAGCGCCAAATATAAACTTACTGCAAATGGAAATAAGATTTTGTTGATAAAGCGGTCCAGACTGATATACTTTCATTCAAAGCCTAACACTGAACAGAGGGGCACTTTATTTATAGCCTATTAATTACCTTTTATCCTGTTTAGCCTGTTATTTTGGGATGGCAGTATGTGGACGCGGCATTAGTCCTTTACTCTGTAGTGCTCCCTGCCTGTATTGAAACTTAAAGCTCCTCCTATCTGCTGGGAGCTGATAGGCCAATGAAGCACCACCACACGTCACCATTGCAAACATGAATACACAGACTGTGTTCACAATAGCATGCTCTTGTTTTCAGACCAGGAGTTACATGATGCAGACCAGTCCACCCCAAACTCTAAGGAACAGTAAATGAGAATAAGAAGCTAATTTCAGCTTCATCTAATATCAGTCTGCTGTATAATGCAATTATAATGAGTAAACTTGGCTGTATCAGAGATAGTGGGCAGCTGTTTTATCCCCTAAACAGTATTGACTTGTAACATTTTTAATTTGTCTAATTTCTATTGTGCTTTTCTGTGTGAGTTCATACATTAGCTCAGAGTAACCAGCCCAAAACAGCCCACCGGGATTTCTCCCAACACTCCTGATTACCCAGAGGTTATCGTATTTTTTGTAACAGACAAAATATTTACATTTGTGGGTTTCTTTGGTCGCTCGCGCAGCCGTCTTGCTGGTTTTTCTTTTTTTTTTCTCATAACACTCTGTTTGGCGGGAGTCTCTGAAAAAGCTCCATTTGGAGGGTCATGTAGCCCTAACACTTCACTCTACGGGGGGGTAGGGTGAAGTGTTAGGGCTACGGGGGGGTAGGGTGAAGTGTTAGGGCTACATGACCCTCCAAATGGAGCTTTTTCTCAACAAAAGTTGGGACACCGTACCCCTAGAAATGAACGTGTAAAACAGGCCAGTTGGCTAAGTGGTGGGGCAAGGGGTGAAATGGGATTGATCCTAAGTATTTCTAAACCTAGTTTTCATGCATTTTTTTCAGATTACGGAACTCACTCCCTTTTTATTCCTAACAGTAAGTCATTAAGCAAGCATCAACCAGCATGCATTTCATGACCCATCAAATATTGATGACTCCTCCCATTTCTGTATGCATTCACGTTTCTGAATATAAGTATGAAGGGTGTACATTAATAATGAAACAGTGGAAGTGAAGGCCTGGTACTGACTGAGAGGCCTTGTTGATGTTGCTGTGGGGGGCGATTCTGCTCTGGATGGATGCAGCAGAGGTGTATGAATATGTATTAGAGGGGACGATGCTGGGTATTTGAGCTGGTTGAGATGAAGCCAGACCCACTGCTCTTGTCAGGCATGACGCCCCTTCGCCACGGCTCAAAGGTCAGGCGGAAATCAAATCTGCATCTTTGCCAGCTACTCGGGATGCACAAATCAAATCAGCCCCGCCCAAGGCCATTCAAACGAAAATAAGCCTGCCGGCTTATCAGCGCTGGGTTTTGTTTGGCTTCACGTCCTGTTTTGTTTTGTCTAGTCGGAGTAGAAATAACCTTCAGAGGACTAGCAGATAGGAGAGGAGTGTATTATTTACTGCCAGCCTGGCATTTGCCGTCCAGCCGAGTTTGTTTACTGCTTTCACTCGATGCTTCTTGGCGTGATGTCTGCAGCAGTGTCTCAGACAGAGCAGGCCGGCCTGACCAGACCACTGCTTCTAATCCTGCGTCACAAAAGCTTCTCTTTATTGACCTTGATAAACACTACTTTTCATCTCCAAAGCTGGAATGACATTTTTATTCCCTTTTTGTGGGATGGTAGTCTAAACATCCCAAATGTGAGAGTGAATTCTCTTTGTGATTAACCAAAAACACTGCGTCACTTGGTTTAGCTACTGTTGCCATTTAGGATTTTAACTTTTTATTTTCAATAGAGAAAGCTCGGTGTGGAAACGGGTAATGTTGTCAAGCATAAATATTACAGCTAGGCTATCACTTCAGGCCACTAATATCAAACAATAAGAAAACTCCCAACTCTATAAACAATAATACTGCTAATTGTTATTAGTGCCTCTATGGGATTTCTGTTAGTATGTTAGCAATAAGCGAATGAGAGTGCCTACATTTCTAGCTGTTCTTTATTTAAGAGCTTGTAACAGACATTTCCAAAATGGTTTATTAGATGTTTGTAATAGATGTTTTCATTTATTTTACATTTTTGTTGCATTTTTACAGTGACTTTTACAGTAAAGAGTTCTGATATAGACCTGCCACTCTTTTCCATTTCTAACAACTGACTAAAACCTGGTTAGACTGTTGCTTATATTCACAGGCACTGATGTTTCCATGACTTCTCCAAGGTCTAGAGTTTTTCTCCCAAAATTGGTCTCAACCACTGAAAATCAAAACATGATTGGTTGATTTCATTGTCACTGCATAATGATTTTGGTGGTGATTCCAAATGCCTTCATTTCAGCTCTTAAAGTCCTAACCAATGGGAGAGCTTGCTTAGCTGTATCTACCTATAAATCACGGAGAAAAAATCCTGATTGCTCAATTTTCCATTGGGCATTTAAAAAAAATAGCCCCTTGGTTTCCAAGCAAAACTTGAGTATTACTACAAGCTTTTCAGAGTTTAAATACAACAAGCATGAAAAAATGTCTGGGTCCATTGACTTATATTAAAAGTAAAGTTGGTTTTTTCCTTCTGCTGTAAAGTTCTCATTTTGGAGACAAGGTTTTCCCCTCGACAACAGCGATATATAAAATCATATACATAATAAATAGTGATTTTCTGGATGTTGGTGTGTTTGTTTAACCATTTCCAAGCCTCTCCTCGAGGAAGCCCAGTATTATATGTAGTTAAAAAGCAGCTCCTGGTTTGACCAATGAGTGCTTCAGTAAATTGAGCTCATGATGTCATTGATGATATTAAGCCTCTGTGGTGGCTGTGAAGGTGTCAAGGAAAAATATGGACCCAAGAAATTCTTGTTACTTTTTATTGTTTTTATGTTGTTTGAATTATGAATACGACTTTATTCTAATGTATATTGTGATAAACTTACTGCTGAGGTAAAGTGTTTAAAAATTTGCTTAGATGCCTAAAACTTTCACACAGGACTGTAGCTCGAAAATACAGAGCATATGTTAAATGTGGCATAATCCCAAACCCCAACTTCTCACTTCAGTGCCGAGTCAAATGCAGCATTATATGACTTATTTGCCAGGATTATGGCGTAATTATCCAAAAACACTGCATTGCTTATTCTAGCAATTATTATTGTCTAGGTTTTGAAATGAGGCGCCTACGTTGCGTCTGGCACAACAGTAATGGAGTACAGACATATCTGCAGCCTTTGATGTTAAAAAATAATGAACCGCTGTCCAAGGACAGTTATCTTTCTCTTTGTCCCCAAGGCTTTTTGTGCAGCTTTGAGGACATCAAAACCACGGCCTGGTCATTTAATGAGGCTGAGAACCTTTCAGAGTGTAGCCACTTGCAAAATTGATGATACAAGTGAAACATTATTTTGTCCAGAAGAAGATGTTCTGAACAGGAACATGCTGTACTGAACGACTCTCATGATAACACACTCTCCGTGTGGCTGAGTAGAACACAGGTCCCGCACGGCACTGAAAGCAGACATGAAAAGAAAATGTCTGGGGGAAAAAAAGCAAAAAAACAATCAAGAAGTAGCACATTTGTGCAGAGAATGGGCGTAACGTGTCTTTTCTAAGCAGCAGACGCGAATGAATGTTCAGGAAAAACAGGCCCAGCCATTAGCAGGCTCTCAATGAAATATGTCCTCAACAAAATGGACATATTTCATTGATTAAATACAATGACCTTCGCTTACAAGTAATAAAACACCCCCCCCACACACACACTTGTGTGACCTGACCTGCCAGTAATGAAGCTCAATTTTAGATACACATAGAGGTTTTATGTATTACTCACACAGGAAGCTCTGTCTTTTGTTGGAATAGGACATCACGACACTCAGTGTTTGTTTAAATCCATTTACAAAATGACGCAAAATCAATCTACACTCACCGGACACTTTATTAGGTAAAGTACTTGCTAGTAAAAGCTTGGACCCCCTTTGCTTTCAGAACTGCCTCAACTCTTCGTGGCAGACTTTCAACAAGGTGTTGGAAACGTTCCTCAGAGATTTTGGTTGGTTATTTGAGTTCCTGCTGCCTTTCTATCATCTGGAACCAGTCTGCCCATTCTCCTCTGACCTCTCACATCAACAAGGCATTTTCATCCACACAACTGACCGCTCACTGGATGTTTCCTCTTTTTCGGACCGTCCTCTGTAAACCCTGGAGATGGTTGTGTGTGAAAATCCCAGCAGATCAGCAGTTTCTGAAATACTCAGACCAGCCCGTCTGGCACCAACAACCACGCCACGTTCAAAGTCACTTAAATCCCCTTTCTTCCCCGTTCTGATGCTCGGTCTGCACTTCAGCAAGTTGTTTTGACCACCTCTACATGCATAAATGCATTGAATTGTGGCCCTGTGATTGGCTGATTAGCTATTTGTTGAACAAAAACCAGTTGAACCTAATAAAGTGGCTGGTTAGTGTATTACACTCCAGGGATGTCACTATCAATTGTATAAGGAATTGAGTAATTACTGATTATTTTGACTGACTGATCAACTTCACTGAGCAATAACAAACTATGCATAGCCTCTTAAATATTCCAGAAAACAGTATTTGAAAACAATAAACAAAAGAGCTTTTAAACTAGGACACAGTTAGTAGCACTGGGGTGGAGCTACCCAGAATTGTTTTGCAGGTTTGGTGTCTGTTAATTAACTCTTATTTTTCATTAGTTCTCTTAATAAAAAAGTTTTTTTTGTGTGTATTATGTTGTTCTTTTTCTAGATTTTATATATTTTACACCAGTACACTGCAATTAGTAATAGTAATGCATGATGAAGGCAGAAATCCTATCTGTTTTGGCAGATAACTGACAAATATTTAGGTTTGACTGATATTTGACACCATTTTTATTGTACTCTGGAAGAGCTGAGTGTTTAGTCAAAGCTGGCGTACATGCTAAAATATCCCATTTATTCATTTCTGTCACGATTGGCCCCTCCCATTCTCCTCATGTGCTTATATTTACCTTTTAGTCCCGTCCATGTGCTTCTTTGTTTGATTTCCTCAAGGTCCTGCCCTTTGTATCTCGTCTCCACACTTGACTGTTTCCTCCTGTTTTCCTCCTGTGTCTTGTGAACCCTTGTTAGCCCTCTTGTATGTAAGCCCTGTGTTTTCCTTTGTCTAATGCTGGTCTTTGATGTTTTGCTTGTTCTGTTCGAAGTGTTTTGTTAAGTATTTGGACTTCTGTGGTCTT
This sequence comes from Pygocentrus nattereri, assembly GCF_015220715.1. Taxonomy (NCBI): domain Eukaryota; kingdom Metazoa; phylum Chordata; class Actinopteri; order Characiformes; family Serrasalmidae; genus Pygocentrus; species Pygocentrus nattereri. Next base: position 20,351,926 of record NC_051237.1, on the reverse strand, counting down.
TGTCATGTCTGTCCCTCCTGCTCTTTGTATTGGCTACCTGAACCTGGACTGTATCGACCACAGCCCTGGATTTGCCCCGAATAAATCTTGCTTTTCTCCGCGTATGCGTCCGCCTCCTCATCGCTCCACGTTACAATTTCACTACTTTGCTAATCTTCTACAAATACATTTTAAAGGGGACACATAATGTAAAATTTTTGTTTACATTATATAAAGTTTTAAATACACTTTTCACAGTTCATAGGGTCCATATAGGTAAACCAAGCTGTAAAAATAGCCCGTTTTATAATTGCTGTTGTGATGTCACAACATCGGCATTTGTATATATCTACTTACGTATATTCAACCCACAGCATTTTAGCCCTGCCCATTTATGCTGAAGTTATAAGATGTGTTTCATTTTTTAATAAGGCCCACTATAGCCTAGACAACAAGAAGAGGTCATTTACCTTTTAAGTTTCTCAGCTATCCCAGTAAGTTTTACATTTGTATGTACTGGCTTCAACGTGAAAAATATTGGGACATTGGTATTTGGCCACAATTTCCATATCAGTGCATCCCTAATTATTAGTGTGTTTATTGGGATAATATGTGGTTTTGAATGTAGCCATAGTTACGCAGGGTACAATTTACACTAGGCTTCCCAGTTGCACAAGTTTGCTCCTGTCTATTATCAAGAGATCATGAGTTGGAGTCCTAGTGATGCTGTGACCAAAAAATACTATTTGTTACTGTAAGAGAGAGCAGTAGGAAAATGTAAAGGGCCCATATATATCGATACTGTCGGAACAAAACCTCGTATCTCCATTTTTGTCATTTTTCAGTTGTTGACATAATTTGAAAATGCCTGTTGTCCTTTACATTGCATGCAAGTTTCAGCATGAATGGACCAAAGAAACAACCAAAAATGACTTGGAAAAACATCTGGTTCCACTGACTAAATTTCATTCATCAAGAAATTTACTCACAATGTAAAGGATAACATGCATATGATTATGATAAAAACTGAAAATCAATAAAAAATATTTAATTAGATATAAAGTATATAATAGATATAAAAATATAATAGATATAAATTTTTGTTCTGACAACATCGACATATATATATATATATATATATATATATATGTGTGTGTGTGTGTGCATACATATATATATATATCCATCCATCCATCCATCCATCCATTTTCTAAGCCGCTTCTCCGTCAGGGTCGCGGGGGGATGCTGGAGCCTATCCCAGCAGTCTTCGGGCGGAAGGCAGGATACACCCTGGACAGGTCGCCAGTCCATCGCAGGGCAGACAGACAGACACAGACAGTCACTCACACACTCACACCTAGGGGCAGTTTAGCATGTCCAATTGGCCTGACTGTATGTCTTTGGACTGTGGGAGGAAACCGGAGGAAACCCACGCAGACACGGGGAGAACATGCAAACTCCACACAGAGAGGACCCTGATCACCCGTCCGGGGAATCGAACCCAGGCCCTCCTCGCTGTGAGGCGACAGCGCTACCCACCACGCCACCATGCCGCCCCTTATATTTTTATATATATATATATATATATATATATATATATATATATATATATATATATATATATATATATATATATATATATATATATATATATATATATATATATATATATATATATATATATATATATAATATTCAATAAATTTAGTTTATTCAAATATTAACACTCAGCAAATAAACACATACGACATCAACCGATTTTGAAAATGTGTCTTTTGTACAGTACTGTGAGTATATGTTTATATATCTATATACACAAATGTATATAAAACATTTAAAAAATTGTATCCTGTAAAAAAAGCCGAATGAAACAACACGGAGAGCATTTCCGAAATCATGCATCCCTATTACTAATTGCAGTGTACTGGTGTACAATATATCAAATATATAACACTCATAATTCATTTTACATGACCGTCTCTAAATCCATTAAACAGGCTATTTGTCTTACTGTATGTAAATGAACTCTTTTCTGATTGGCTGCACTGTGTTGTGCCATGTTCAAAAAGCCTTCTGGACTGAAACACTTCTTACGGCTCCTTACATGTGGATACTGTTTATATTGTTTCTTGTGACATCAAAATAATTCATTTCAGAACAGGTTGTTTTCCTAGCTTAGTTTTCATATATAGAACTACATTTTCAAATATTGAAATATACAATTTAACTATGTTTACATACTAAAGCAAAGTCTTTTATTTAAATCTGGAACTTGGCGTTTCATGATACGAGGCCTTTAACATGTTCTAATATTTAACATATCCACATTAGCAACTTTTCACAGAAGATGAATTTGAATTAGTTTGAATTCACACAAGGTCAATTTTAATCAAGTTCTGTTGAATCCAGTAGTCGTGACAGCCCTATTACATTCATGATCTACTACCTCTCTCCATTTTTCGCTAACGCTGACCAGCGCTGTACCACCAACAGTGAAGAGAAACACAAGGAAAACGAGCACCACATCGGTCTGCAGGGTTGAATAAGCCTACAACTTTTATTGCACATTCCTGTTTGGTTTTGCTCTGACCGTGTCCTGTGATGTTGCTTTGTGTAATCTGGAAAATACGCTTCGTCATGTCCTTTATTCCTCACAGCCCGGAGCCTGCGGTCCCTATACGGCAGACCCCCCTTCAATCCAGGTACATAATATTCCACTTTTAAGATTTTTTTTTTTCTTATTTTTTTTTTCTTTAATCAGTGACAATACCTGCAACATGCTTCAAAATCTTCATTTTGGCAAACCACAAATAAATTAAAACACAAACATTCATATAACACAATCTGACATTTAAGACATTAATGAAAGAAAAATGACAAAAACAGAAAAAACACAAGTTTTTTTTTTCCTGTTCTTTTTTTCCCCCCATAGTTTTCCTGCTTTTCTTTGAAAAATAAAAAAAAATTGAAAGCTATCTAACAATCACAGACCACATGCAGATATAATACAATAGAATCATCTCACTTGTTTGGACAATTAATTCTGTTAGTGTCTGCAATCTACCAATCTAAACTATCACAAAATTATGCTCTTAAAGCCAGCAAACATCCAGTTTTTGAGATAACTTTGACCGGTTATAATTAGTCGATGTTCTAGTATCTCCTCTTGCTACGTCCATACGAATATGCACATGACCACTTTTCAAATGACTGTCCAAACAGAGACTGGAGAAGACCAAGAGCGTTTGATTAGTGATCCGTTTTCTACCAGACGGACAAGCGTGGAATTAAGCCCCTCATTCATAACATGATAGGCATAATGATGCTTTTTTAGCCACTGTTGTACAAACATCAAGTCAAAACCACAGTCATCTGACATTTGGGACAAACCACCAGTTCTTTATGCTAGAGTGTAATTCTTTCAGCCACACTGCCTTTAAGTACTTCTGGTTCCTTGAAACTACACAAGAAAGCCTTGACAAAAATAGTCATATATTCAAGCAGATATCAACAGCCCTTTTCTCTCTCATTTGCCTCAGGCCAGGCAAACACAGCAGGAATTTTCCCAATCTTCGCCCTCTCTCAGTCTCAGAGGAGCGTTCTGAACTGCAGTGAGATCCTGGTGCTTATTTCTAATGTATTTTTAGTCTAGTACAGTGAGCACTTTAAAGGAATAGCCTAGTATGTCTTTAATCCAATCGCTGTCTGCCACATATGTGGCATACAGTCAAGTACCACGGACAAAAATTCAACACGTCTTCCTGAACTTAAAAAAGAACAGAAGACTCCTTAACAGGAGGGCCTCTTCCAATGGAAGTGCCGACTGTTCTGTTCTTGGACACATTTGTCTTTATCTATCTGGAATCAAGGTGACCTCGAGTCGCACCAATTTATTTTGGGCAAGAAAATCTTGTTGGGACTCGTCGTTACGACATGCCCTGCTAATAATGTGGGATCTTGTAATGACATGAATGAGAAGGACGTCTGGAATTAAACTGTACTGTTCAAGCACCGGCGTGGACTTGAAAGCAGGGAAATGCAGTACCATGTATGCTTCCCTGACAAAGTCCATGTATCTTCTTGACCGAAACAGCACCAAAAAAACAAAAAGAGACAGAATGCTTATCCGTTTGTTTTCTCCTTCTCCCTTTTTGAAATGGCGTGTTAATTAGTAGCGTCCCTTATGACATTTAAAGTTCCCCTGAAACGCCGGAGGATATAATCAGGCTTTCTGCTACCAACTGTGCAGTCATGTAACGTGAAGCGAATGACACACCGGGGACGGCATGAAGGAGCAACGAGAGGTGGCAAGTTCAAGCCATATGCAGGTGAGCTGAATTTGCCAAATCAAAAGATTTAAAGCGATCAGATCTACTTGAGGTGATAGTCTAATAGCACATACTGAAGTAGCATCAGCTCAGGCCTGTGTGCTTTCTGCAGACACACTGAGGCTCGTGCCAGTTTGGATTCATGCTGACATTTGGAGAGGCAGTCGATAACACCAAGGTGTGCCTCCCAGCATCAGTCGGGTCACTGAATGAGCGGCTAGCATTCCACACCACTGCTGGACAATAAAAACACCCTAAACTACTCCTTTCGGTCCATCTTAATTTACCTCTTATCAACAGTGGCATCAGCAGGTGCAGTGTACTGGCTAAGGGTTGTACTTAGGCCCAGCCTGGAGTCTTGTTTAATACGCCGTGCTATGCTACTTCACGATTTTGTGTCATTTTGTTCTCTCACTACAATTCCCAGCATGCATTATGCAAATACATTGGGACACTGGGATTCCCTGTGGTGTCATCCAATCCTGACAGCTAGCCTAGCCACTGATCTATAGGCTAATAGATATAACCAAGCCAGCTTTAGCGTAGCTCTTACCTCAGTTGCCAAATAAAAAACGCAAAGAAAGCAGTGATTCTATTTCTATTCAGGACCAAAAGAACACAAGGGGTCATTTTTTACCAAATGTTGGTATGGTAGCTACCGAGCTTTCTCAGTTCAGCTTTTAGCTTGCCGTCCTCCTCATTTCTGCAATGCATTCTCTCCACTGAAACCATGATTTGAAGATAGCTACTACAGTTACGCAGCTGGAGTAAGATATGTGACTACAGCAATATCCTTCTGCATTAACCAGCAAACATAAATAAATGTAAAAAACAGCCTGCAAAAATCCATTCAGAGTGATTGTAGCTTTTTAAAGTTCCTCCCACCTTCAAGATACATCACCAGCGGTTTCTTAGGTAGTTACTTTAAACCAGAAAATGTCAAGATGTGAGAAAACACATTTACAACAGAGGTAGCAATGGGAGAATTTTTCATTTTGGTTGGAGAGTCCCTTTAAGATTGTTAACTGAATAACACGCCTGCAGTTTAAGGTGCTGATACAGGCTCTGAGGCTCGGACCATTTTTCCTTGACCCCTTGCAGCAAGCCCTCTCATTTTGCTGCCTCTCCGCTGAGCATGAAGAGAAACCGAAAACGTGTTGCAAAGTCAGTGGAAGAAGAATCGGGCAGCAAATCAAATCTAGTCCACACCGCAAGGGTAAACAACCTGAGCAGGTCAGTGTGTTCAATCTCCCGGATCAGAAAAACATTTCTTTCTGTGCGACTGCAGTGTTTGGCTTGCGGGGAAATAAGCTGTAGCAGTGCCAAAACACAGTGTTGTCTTCACGGTGGTGCCAACACGGGCCGCTAGTCTCCGCTGTAGCCATTTCGTCACAACATACTGAAGCTCGCTGCTCTGAAGAGACGGATTTCATAATCAGTTTTGATGCACGCTGCTAAAAAAAAACCACGTCACCGCAGTGCTTAGATCACGCTACCCCTGCCCTGCACTCAGTGTGCATTACGCCCACCTACACACTGGGACTTTGACATTCGGTGCTGCCATCTGGTATCAAGATCATCAGAATTATAATTTGTGACAACATCAGTTGTAAAAAGCGCTATATAAATAAATTTGATTTGATTTGATTTGATTATAGACTTTTGGTCTTCTCCCAAAAAAAAAGAAAAAAAAAAGAAAAAGAGAAACAATATGATAAATGACTATCAAGAATGGCTCACTACCACTCTTTTTTATCTTTACTGTACCTCTGCATAAGCAACGAGTGTTTTTTTTTCTCCATTAGAAATCAATCACCATCTACGCAACACAGTGATGTCTAAATTTAGCCACGCGCATAGAGATAGAGAGATATATATATAGAGAGAGAGAAAGAAGAGCACAGCTCCACATAAATTACAATCTTCATGTTGCATTGAACTGTGAAAAATAGCACAGCCGAAGAAGAAAAGGAAAAAAAAAAAGTGAACCTCAAATGTACTGTACTAATCTGCCTATCTATTAAATATTAACAGAGTCATTTGTATGTAAATGAAGGAAAGGCTGATGCTGTTCAGTGCAATGCATCGTCAGCTCTAAAAAGAAAGAAAGTGGGAGAAAAAACAGAGGAAACGAAGAAGAGGAGGAGGAGGAGGAGGCAAAGAAGAAGTAGCAGGAGGAGTGAAAACACAGAGCACACTAATGAACACAGAGAGGTATAGAGTGATAGAGAGGTATAGTATAGAAGTAGGAGGTGAGTGTTGGGGCATGTCCTGTCCCCTTACAGGGGCATTACATTCCTCAGGGCCTCATTCATTTCCACAGTCCTTCAGCAACAGACTGTCTTTTAGTGTAGTCCAAACCACAGCATTAATAAACGTGTAACGTCACAGCCGGAGACTGGTCCATGGCACCTGGGTGAGGAATGAGAGATGAGCGGGGCAGGCATGGTGGACGTGGTTGTGGAGAGTCAGCAACGTTTGGAGGGTGTGACATGATACCTTTTTTGTTGCGTTTATTTTATTATTTTTTTTTTTTTTCCATTTCAAGTTTGGTGGTGAGAAAAAAAAAACAATGAAAAACCCAACTCAAGAAAGCCACGTGGAAGTGGGGGAGGGAGAGAAGCTGCTGCACTGCTGGTTGACCTCGTCAACCGTCAGACACTGGAGGAGAAACCCAGCCGTACTTCTCATGGGTCTTCACAAGGCTCTTGAAAGTGGCTTCAGCTTCCTTACGACTGAAGGCTTTCTTAGACTTCCCTGCTTTCCTGCAGATCCGGCCCTAGGAAGGTGGGGGAAAAAAAAAGGAAAAAGTTGGTCAGAAACCACCAATAAATGCAATAAAGCAAACAAGATGACACCAAGACTGAATACAGTAAAGAGAGAAAGGCATTAAAGATACAAAGTACAATATCTTGTATTTTATTTTTCCAATTTTTTGTGGTTTTAATGTGCCAAAATGTGACCATACTTCATTTTTACAACCCATCTTTATTCCTCAGTGAACTGTTTTCGTCACTTCACCTTTAAGAATGATATACTGTATGTAAATGACCTCTGTTCTGACTGACCTGCATTGCGCCTCATTCAAAATGCACTTTACAATTTCAGTGTGAGTGGACGGAGCTGATTGGCTTGAGTTGGTTTTTATGACATCACAAGAAACAATGAATTCAAAATGAGCTGTTTTTGTAGTTTAGTTTCCATACATGCACTGTATGGACTGGGAGGGAAAGTCAGGTTTCCTTGATATGGGCCTTTAATAAGAACAGTTGGATGGAACATCTAATATGCCATCTTATACAAAAGTTTGTGCATTTTCTGAGTAATAATAAGCCAACGCGGAACACACGTCCACAAATTTTAATTGATGATTATGTTCAAAGTAACACAAGTTAAAATGTGCCATTGGTAAAAGTTTGGGCACATGCCACAAATTATGTTTTTGTTTTCCCAAATAACTGAAACTGTCTTGTGCACTAAGCAATGCCTCAAATGTTCTTAAACTTCAGTGTAAGTTGATGTAATGAAATTTTATTCTGAGTAATTTCCGTTCTGTTGGTCCATTCATCATGAAAGTTTGACACAAGGTAAACAGCAGCTGGTACTGTGGTGTCGGGGTCTGTGGGACCCATTTTTAATGTTTATGCAATTTATTACTATTTCAACCTGAAATTCCTCAAACTTTGCTAATTTTCTGTGAAGAACATATCAAATAACACATTTTCAATGACTCCACTCTGTTCACCCCCCACACACTTATATTACACATGTGGTGTGGGGCTGAACCCGTGGGGAACAAAAGTGTGGAGGTGCTTTGTCCTTCACTCTGTTCTCCTCCTACATGGCCTGCTGTTAGAGTGTGTGTGTGTGTGTGTGTGTGGACAACATGGACAGCCTGCTGACTGGCTACAGCTGCTAAATGAGAACCCTACTCTGACCAATTCTGGTACTTTTACATAAATTGTTATAGCTGTATTAATTTGAAAAACCAATAATGTGGTGGGTCCAGCAGACCACCGAGTAACAAACACATCACCACCACTCAAGGGTTAAATAAGACTTCACTGGTTTTCTTCTTTTGTTGTGCACTGAAGCACTTTAGAAAACGTGGCTAATGTAGCTAAACAATTCGTAACCCCACTAAATTAGTAGCACTGTGCTAACCGCACGTCTAAATCACCACACACTGATCTCATGCTGAGCCACGTTTCTGGTAGTGGAAAAATAATGGTGCATATTTATAGCCAAACAAATCATTTAATCAGTACAAAAACCAAACTAATCTTAGCTAACACCTGCAACCCGCGACAACTCGACAACTTTGTAAAGCTGAGGAACAGCTAATTTATTGCTTTAAGGAACCATCAAACCATGTTGTTCGGTAATTGCTAACAGCCTAGCTTGTGCGCTTTCGGACACTGCAAGACACATTGTTGTCTAGAAAATGGACTTTTGTCTAATACAATGCGTTTTAAAGGAACGGTATTTGAGATTACGTAACAACTCTATATATAAATGTACATCCATCCTTCTGTGTGACATTAATCGAAGCAGCATTTGGCTTAAAGCATGCAGTTACAAAATGCTAATCGGTGTGCTACAAGCTTGCATTACGCCTTAGCTACATTATCCTCCACGCAGCTCCAGCGCAAAACCAAATAAGTAAACATCGGACACCAAATATATGCTGGCCAACTGACTAGATTTAAAGGGGAATTGTTTTGCCAATCTGTCGCTTTAAAGTGATGAGGTTTGGTGCAGTTGGAGGGCTGGGACTAATCTCCCAGAAGCTGCAGTGCTGCAGGAAGGCCACAGTGTCCTCCAGCTTAAAGAGTGCTACGAATCACCAGAGGACGCCAGGGGAAACAGCTAACTTCATTATGTAAGTAAACTGCTCTAGTGCTTAGTAGTGCGTCCACGGTGAGGTCACCCATTCTAATTGCGGTTAGGAGATACCAGGGTTTTCCAGAGAAACCAATGGCATGAGTCCAAGTTGAGTTCAATCAAGATAATCTGATTCTGATGTGTAACAGCATCGTAGAAGAGCAGCAGTGGAAAATCGGACCCTTTTCTTGACTGTATCAGGGTGTGTACTAAAAGGGCAATTCCACTGATTTTTCTAAATTTCTGTACAATTAAATAGTTTAGATGTAAGTCATTCAGGGTGAGTGTTGGTGTGAAATGGCCATGTGGTGGTGATGGGAACCAGACGTCCGGAAGGTGAGCTCCCTCACAGTCAGTTACTACAAAAATAGTTACAAATATGCTGCTAAATAGTTCTGAGATAAACTTTTGGCCTAAAACATATTTTAAAATCCATTCATGATGGAGAGATCCACGGAACACAGATTCAGATTTACTATCGACACTACATAAAAAACCCCAGAAGACCCGTGTAGGTTCACTAGCTGTTTAAGACCGTAAATAAAACATCAAATAAAGCATCATGACCCCTGATTCATATCCCCTCCGCTGTAAAGGAATCAGAGTAATTTGCTCCATCAAACCACTATAAATGACCTTGTTTCCATCTCAACGACTGAACTGTGCCAAACTTCGGTGGACGTTCCCTTTAAAGAAAGAAAAATACTTCTGATCATGATTAGATGCTTTGATAAGAGATGCATTCTTGCACCAGCTGGTGAACAAAATGACTCATACATGCAACCGTGTTGACTCACACTCTAGAGCACATTGCCGCTTATAAAAAAATAGATTCAGTCCTACGGCCTTTGCAGCAATAATCTTAATCATTTGGCCTTGAAAGCCATTTAGTGTTCCCTCACTCTGAGAAGTGCAGGGGAGCGGCACGCGTGCTGGGGTTTGATTTGCACAAAATGGCTGCTGACCACCAGTCATAATTTTAAAGGTGACTTCACTTAAGCCTTCGAATGTGCCTGGCATTTCAGCAGAACGAGTGCCTGCTTAAAACTGTAATACCTTTCTCTTTATTTATATATTTCTCTTTACATTTCACCAAACGTTATCTTCAATCCCTGTTCTTTCATCATCAACAGTGGCACAAAAACAAAAAAGGTTCTTTATATAATTTTAATAATGAGCTAATTATGTTGCCAGGAGTTTTTAAAGACAGACTCTGCTCAGCTTGAATCTGAGGCCTACAGGCTGTATGGGACAGATATTTGAGCTGACAGCCTGGTTTCTCACACAGGGGCTGCAGCATATTGACAAAATGTAATATCACGATTATATTGCTACATTAGGGCTGTTTAAATTAGTAGTGGGCAGTGTACTGGCACCTGCACTGTTATACTGGTATGCCACAAATAGGCGCAGAAAACATGATACTCAAGCCGTGCAAACCACAGGAGTGTTAGCCTGTTTAGCTGAGTGGCTGAGTCAGGAATGTTTCAGCCATGTTACGAATGAAAACAGAAATGCAGCAAACCCTTGATCACCTCCTGCTGTCTAGTCTGCTGCACCTTAAGAAGTCCACTTTGTTTTCAAGGCAGCAGACATAAAGGAACGGCTGGACTTTTAGGGCTAGCCTCGTTCTATCATGGATGCGAGACTGATAGCTGTGCTTGTTTTCCTTTTTCCTTTCCTACTACCTGAGAAGTTGCCTTTTATCAGACGAGGCCGCAGCTGGGGTCTCGTCCGCACAACGAGCCATAGAGCAGCTGGTACTGTAGCATGAATCACTGTAATATTTTCCAAATTACAGCAGTGTTTGAAGGTCAGAGGCGCGAGTACATGGGACACCATATGAGGCAAATTATTTTAGAAATGCTACAAAGCTGAAGTTGGCTTCTTACTCAAATTTCCAGTTCTACCTTAAAAGGTGCAGCAGTTACATTCAAAAGCCTGCCATTGTGTTCCATTTAAGGTGGAATGAGAGATTCAAACAAAGAGCTTTGAGCTGAGTTGGCTTCTTATTCGAATTTCCTGCTCCACCTTAAATGGGGCAGCAGTTACATTCAAGAGCCTGTCACTGGGCTCGATTTAAGGTGGAATGGGATTTCAAATAAAGAGCTATGAGCTGAGTTGACTTCTTCCATGAATTTCCAGTTTGATCTTAAATGGTTACATTCAAGAACCTGTACCTGTATGCCATTTAAGGTGGAATGGGAAATTCAAACAAAAAGCTATGAGCTGAGTTGGCTTCTTATTCAAATTTCCCACTCCACCTTAAATGGTGTAGCAGTTACATTCAAGAGCCAGTGCATGTTTTCCATTTATGTACATATATACTGAAGTTTTAATTATATCATGATGTACATGTATGGCCATACTGCCCACTGCTGCACCTGATACCTTGTATTGGACCTGTGCAACGGCCAAAATATTGTTAAAGATTAACAAATGATATACAGTGCAGCCCACACACACACACACACACACACACACACACACACTCCACTCAGTGTGTCCGAGCGCAGTGGGGTCGTACCAGTGCCACTGCTGATGTAAGGCAGTGAGGACGGAGAGACAGAAATAGCTGTGCTCTTGCCACAGGCTCTCTATGGGCAGGCAGCGGCGTAATGGCCCAGAAGTAATGCAGTGCACTCACTTGTGAGGAGAGCGTTCTAACTGCGCACACAAAAGCCTGTGATTTTTGGATTAACAGGAGCTAACGAAACCTTAATTAAGCCACAACGCATTCCGGCTTCACGCGAGAACAAGCGGTGCAAAAAAGAACTGAGAATTGGGTCCGGCTGCGTCGTTTCCCACAGCAACACCAACATTAGCAAGAGATGATTTAGTGCAACATGTATTGAGCGCTACACGGTGGCCGTGTGAGGTGCCAGATGGGTAATCTTCTGAATGGGGATCAGTCATTGGACGCACTGGGCCTTTATGCATTGTGGGTGAACCCAAGCCGCTGTTATTACATAACCCACATGGGCCTGTGAGGGATTTAAATGACGGCATCAAGACATCATGGGTACATCCTGTTTGTGACCTTAGACAGGCAAATCTGAAGGTGGAGTAGCTAAGCAGCGGATTGCACTGCTGCGGTCATATCAACACTACTGTATTCATTTTTTCTTTTTCCTTTTTTACACCAGCTGTACTTAAAGTTATGAGTTCCTAATGAATGGATCAATAAAGATCAGGGATGCACTGTTATGGAAACTGTGGGCTATAAAAATAAAAGTATAAAAATTAAATGTAGAAATTGAAAATACATCTAACAGGATTAGTATTAGGGAGAAGCGTAGCATTATTTCTGAATGGTTACAAGCCTGATGCCGATGTGATTCCGATTAAGTTGTGTATCCCTAGAAATGGTGACAATGAATAATATGCAGTATTGCAAGACTTATAGCTGAATAATAAGCCATGGGTTCAAGGACATAACTATGTTATAAACAGGTGACGGCAGACATCATATGGTGTCAAGAGTAGACGTGGTAGATTAGGTCTAGCAATATAACAGCGTCGTGTTACTATTACTGTTAAATGTCATATAGGATGCCACAACATTTGATGCCAAGCTTCATGTCAAACATTATGGCATCTGTCGTGACGATTACCGATGATGGTAACATAATGCTGAACTGAACAATGTCTGTCATGAGAGTTTATAACATCTGCCATGCCATCTTTATGGCATGGCTTTGTCAATGATATGTAGCAGAGTTCAGGTAAAGTGCCATTTTGGAGATCCTTACGATAATGACAATAAGCATCAAGATGCAAGAAAAGATGAAAGTCTCCCAAACCGTCAATAATTAAGACCTGGCAACATGTCAGCAGACCTTTCTAAAGGAAAAGCCAAAATCTAGCCTAAATCCAATTTCCATGTATAAAGCCTAGACATCTACAAATCCCTTGGGTTTACAACTGGAATTCAATTTGATAACACTTTATCAACCTTGATGTTGGGTCAGCATACGCTCTGGATAACGTCATTGAACATAGCAGCCCTGTCGTACAAACGAATACAAGCAGAATACTAGTCCACGGTGATACTGATAAAATTCAGGTATCATATTTTCCAAATATATCATCGTATGACAGTAGCAGATGATTCTTAAGTTAATATTAATGATGTTGATACTATGTAAATGAACTAATAATGTACTATTTAAATATTTAACTATTTAAAAGAAGCTATAAATTGCATTCACTGCAGTTTACATGACTAAAACTGCATAGTAAGACTGCTACTGTGTCATATTATATCATGGATATATATCATGGTACTCATTACTGAGAAAATGTTGCCCCAAAATATTGCTAAAAGTGAAATGCAGTGTGTCAAGATCACCGTATTCTGGAACTGGCCATATGAATCACCCATACATATGGGTGGGGGGGGGTGGTCTCATGATGCTATACGTTTTACAAGAGGTTTGTTCAGCTGGTAAGGACAAAAAAAGGAACCAGCCATGGCCACTTTTAAATAACAAAGTCCACTGGGATGAACCAGTACTTTCCATTAGCCGAAGTCTCAATATAAACAGCATGATTTGCTCTTTAATGGACCAAAGTGGCATTTTTTATTCATAACTCTGTAATGTAAGAAGCAACTTAAACGGTGACGTTTCTCTTCATGCCGTCACCGATTCTTTCTCTGAGGCCATTTCTGCTGCACAGCCTCGCTTTTAAGGAGTTTCATAATCTGCACTTGTAGTGGCTACTGTGATGCATTAAATTAATTAAAGTTACACAAACATCTCCAAGCTGCTGAGCTGCTGCTTAGATTGCATCACAGGCTTGCATTAAATGCTCCCTTATAACAGCAGAATTTCATCAACCACTATAAGCAAAAGGAAAAAAGAATAGCAGCGAATAACGTGTTCACAGCTGAGGTCTAACAAAGTGCACCGTCGTGTAATTACCATAAATATGACTGAATTATGCCTGTGGCATAATGTCACTATGAAAAGGCTTATCATCATGGACCTTCTTGTTATCTATGCACCGGACCTCCGTTTCAGCTCCTGGGGGAATCTGCTGTGTTAGCAGTGTCTAGATAGGTAATTGCCCTTGAATGCTTCTGGCAATTGAAGGAAAATGTTGTCCTAAAGGCGAAGGCCTATAAAACTGGCACACGAAAGCATTTTTAGTCACCTTGAAGCACAGACAAACATAATCAACATCTCAAAAATGACATCCCCTGATCTTATTTTTAACGCATTTCCAAGTCACCAATTAAAGGCTTCACAAATCCTCCATCAGCATGTCATATTAGCAGATAAGCCCCAGCTATTCTCGTGTGCTGTCTTGGATTCTGCTGCATTTTTTAAGCAGAATGTGCAAAGACTGCTTATGATGCAGTGTGAGGAAACAATCAGGCTGATAATAAGGCAAGAGAAATCCTCTGCTTACAATAAAAGGAGAAATGTGCACTCAACTAACAATAGATGCGTTCTTTTTTTTTTCTTGGTAGTGAATTTCCTTCACAGCCTACCTTCGACCCACTGGGGCTAAAACGGGACAGATGGCATTAACCAGTCCTTGCAGATCTACCACCCTGCGGAGTCTGAGCTCCAACCCAAGTCCACCACAACCTGATCCAGCTCACCACTGCGTTCGGAAGAGGTCTTGCACACAAAACCTTCTCCCAGAGATCCACCTCCACCTCCAACCCAAACCTCACACATCTAATTTAGCTAACACAGCAAAATCCCCTTCGAATAAACACCTACAGGGGTTATGACGCGTCAAGCTGGAAACAAATGAACTCTGAGTGACTGCAGCACCGCATGAGTCAACTCAACACGGTAGGTGTGTATTTTTCACTTCAACACTGTGGGTTTTTGAATACAGCAGCTATTCATTCAACACTAAGTGAGTTAATCCATCAACACTATATTACTTCATGTGCATATATGTGTGTATATATTGTTGAAGAATTAGCTCGTTTAATGTTGAATTAATAGCTGCTGTATTGAAACATCTACATCTATGTGTGTACGTGTGTGTGTGTGTGTGTGTGTGTGTGTGTGTGTGTAAACAACATTGAAAGAGCCCATGGGTGGTCAACACTATGTCCATTCAACACTGCAAGAGTAAATTCAACACTGCGGCTGCTAATACTGAGAGTACAGGTGGGCAATATGGCATAAATATGATACGGTGCTACTTCAAGATATTTTCCTGACACACAATGTGCCTCATGATACGTTTTCCCAAGATTCGATTATCTGGGATGGACCAAAAATAAATAAATAAATAAAGAAGATCCTGCTACATTAAACTCACACTTAATAGGGATGAACTAATCGTGAGTTTTTACATTACAACTACAATTACAGTATTAGGTACCGTATGTACCTAAACTATTAGCCAAAGTCACAGTATAATATAATAATATAATTGAGATATGATTTATATTGTGACTTTGGTGAATAAAAAGCACTGTAACAGTAGCAAGGTAAAAATATTTGCCCTTTGACGGACCAAAGTGGCATTTTCAATCCTAAATAAAAAATGATTCAATCAAACATCTAATGTCAGAAGCAACTGGCAAGATCACACACGGTCTTAGACTTGAATGACGTTATTTACGTCACAAAAGTGCAACACGTCAGTCAAAATCAAAATAATACATGGGCTGATTGGCAAGTCCAGCGCAAAAATCTACTGATAACGATTTTGGTCGATTCTCATTGTGTTTCAGGAACAACGATCACTGTTCAATGTTCCACCTCACTAAATCCAACGAAGCTGGACTTATTATGTAATGAAACAGTCAGGTCTCTTTAAGCACAAACAATGTCCATGATCAGAAAAGCACATCAGCAGTGTTGGAACAAAACCTTATATCTCCACAAAAATAACTTTACACACTCTCAGAAGAAAGGGCACGACGCTGGGACTGGGGCAGCAGCCCTCTGGTCATTGTGGTGGTTCCCAGTACCTTTAGTCAGGGAACATAACTGTACTAGAATCCACTGAAATTATATTTTCGGAGTACTGACTCCCCACACCCCGCCTCGCCTCCAGACTTTTTATTTTATTGTTGTGTTTTAAAACATTTGGTTATGAAAAATGTACAAATATCTACTTTTCCACTAGGAACCTCCACTTCACCACTGGACCTTAAAAGTGAACCTTTCAGGGTACACTTACATTGTTTGTACCTTGATGAACGAATCATAAACCTGCATAGGACGTTTATTTCTAACATTGCAGGAGAAAGGAGGTGGTTGGGATAGTGTAGTGGTTAACACCGCTGCCTTCTACACTGTAGACTGGGGTTCAATCCCCACCTGGGCAAACACCCTACACTATATCAATAAGAGTCCTTGGGCAAGACTCCTAACACTGCCTTGGCCTACCTGTGTAAAATGATCAAATTGTAAGTCGCTCTGGATAAGAGCGTCAGCCAAATGCCATAAATGTAAGAAAAAACATTTAACACTCTTTCAATGTGAGTTCATGTAAAAGACTTTATTCTACTTATTTTTGTGCCATTTCTATCGGCCCTTTCGCGACAACACTTGGCGTTTTCGAAATGTCAACCAAAAGAAAAATGCCAAGTGGAAATACAAGGTTTTGTTCCAACAGCGACAATATTGTGACGTTATTTGTCCCAATTATGGTAAATATCGTTACATCTCCCACCTTTACAGCGTACGTATTAGTTCAATAGCACAGGAGTTAATTAAACACTGTAGGTGTTCATTCAGCTCTGCTAGTTAATGCAGAACTACTGGAGCTAATCCAGCACTTTAAGAGTGTGACCAGATGTACCTAAAGCTCTAGACAAGGCTGAATAAATGTTCTCCATGACAATGAAGTTCATCTAACACTGCAGATGCCAGCTCAGCCCCTTAGGTGTCGATTCATCACTGTAGGCATTTCAACGCTGTGCAAGTTCATTCAACTCAGTAGATCTTCATTAAATATGCCTGGATCAGGTGTGAATCCTGGTGAATGCTGATGTTCACATAGCAGATCAGGGTCAGGGAGCTGCTCTCAGATCAGGTTCCCTCTCAAAACCCTGATATGGTTTGTGAATACAGACCCAGATGTCCAAACCACCCTCATCCCACCCACCTCACCTGCCCTTTGACGAGGCTGGCGGCAAACTGCCTCATCACGGCCTCCACGGTGTAGGCGCTGCTCCATCCCCTGGGCGTGAGCAGCTCCATGCAGATGGCACCGCCGTCCAGCACGTAGCCGTTCTCCAGGCGCGGCGCCAGGACGCGCATGAAAGGCGGCGCGAAGGGGAAATTGTCCGGGAAGGTGACGTTGAGCAGGATGTACTCTGTGTTGGTCTCCTTCATGTCCTGCCAGAGCGCAGAGTCCTTGTCCACCTGGTGCAGCTTCACGTTCCAGTCGTACAGGTTGTCGTCGGCCAGCTCCACCGTGATAAAGTTATCGCCCAGGCGCCGGATCTCCTGCAGCTCCTTCATGAGCCTGCGTGTGCGCACCTGCGTGCAGTGCTGCCGGTTGGGCGCAGGAGGCGGCTGCTGCTGCTGCTGCTGCTTCTCCTGCGGCTGCTGCTGTTGCTGCTGCTGCAGCTGCTGCTTCTCCTTGCCCTCCTTGCTCGGCGCCTTCTTCTCCCGGACGTCCGAGGCCCTCTTGGCCTTAATCTCCGGCGTGCCCAGGATGCTGGTGTCTCCTCCCGCACCGCAGTGCTTGGTGCCCCCCTTCTGGCTCTGGCCGGCCTGCTTGGCCACCTTGCGCGTGCCCTGTTGGTGCTTGGGGTCTTCCGTGTCTCGGTCGTGCAGCCGGATCAGGCCGATCTTCCGCAGGAGAGTAGCCATGAGTCGTGCGGGGGGTTGAAGGGGGAGGTGGGTGGGGGGGGTGGGGGGAGGTGGTGAGGGAGGGGGGTTAGGAGAGGAGAGGAGGGGTGGGGAGGGGGGGTTGTGGAGACGCGGGATGGGGGGCAAAACGCTGCAGGAGGGGGGAGGGGATGTGAGGGAAATAGAAAGGGGAGGGGGGGGGGATGAGACCAGCTCGGATGTGTGCGAGCAGCCCCCCTCAATTCCCGGTGATTTCAACGAAGCATCGTTCCCGGCAAGCTGAAATGCAAAAGAAGTGTTTTAATGCACGACCCCCTCACTCACCCCCCCCCCCCCCCCCCCCCCCCCCGGTTTGTTATGCTGTAAATGCAAAATGCGCTGTTATGTCAGTGAAGCACATCAGCATCCATGCCCCTTTTAACCGTGTCAGGAGCTGAAATGCAACACAGGGCACATTAAATGTCACACCAGCATCCCAAGCATTCAGTCGAAGCTGCCTCTTCCAATGATGTTCCCGTTCCACCTTAAATGACACCAGAATGTAACTGCTGCACCATTTAAGGTGGACCGGGAGCATTCGAACAGTGAGCTCCTATAGGTCTGCCCTTAATGACTCACCCCTGTAGACTGCTTGATGTTGCACCCCTTAGAAATGGATGGATGGGTGGTCGGAGGCGCAGGGCTGCGGAGGTGGATCCCCCAGGCTCCTCTGCTCTGTCCTGGCCGAGCTAGAAGCTTCGCTGAAAGGCAGCAGCTGCAGCAGCCCTCTCGCTCTAACGGAACGAACCAGTCCGATAATCCGACACCGAGAGAGCTCACGCTCGTGAAAACAGCAGCAGCAGCAGCGGACGACTCGGACTGTAGCTCGGCTGCTCGGCTGGGCTGCTGCTCGCTCGGTTTCCGCTGTACCTGCACAGAATGAATAATCAAGTATGTGGCGCTGGGAATGTGAGGGCTGAGGAGGACTGGGGGCTGGACTTGCAGCGCATCAGCTGGCCTGCGCCAATGAGCTACAGCCCTCAGCTCCACCTACACGCAGCTGCCTTGTACAAAGACGTAGTGAACGAATCGCTCTTTCGAACCGATTCCTCTTAGGAAACCGATGTTTGTAGCATATCCGCCATATGTAGGCCCGTGTCGTAACGCGTATGATACAACTCTGACGATAGATAGGCAATATCTTGAAATCGTGACGCCAACAGCCACATATTAATGACAACTTGATTGATTAAACTGATTCGAATCTTTGAATCGTACTTGCCGATTCGTTCGAACGGTGCCTTTTAATGATTCACAAACACAACAGAGCGAGGAACCACCTTGTTACAGTTTACAGAGGGAACGTGTAAACGCCGCAACATAATCTGTTACAGTACGTGGTGTTTAATGTTATGAGGCTGGAGTGTGAAAGAGCTGTATTCAATCGGCCGCCCGAGTAACACAGACGTAAACAGTAGTACACGAGAAGATCGATTCAGTTGGACTTGTGAATCGGTTCGACTGATTCTTTGAGAACAACCGAATCACAAGAACAATTTGTTCATGAGTGGGACATGAGCACTCGGTGCTATTCCATCTTTCAAAAATAAATATATAATAAAAACAATCATATTTTATGACTACCGTGATCAGACTGCAGTTTCATGGGCAGGGCCCATCTAGTGATTCTGGGCCTCTAGGCAAAAGACAGGAATGGTGCTGCTGGATGCATCTAAAACGTAGTTGATATAAATAATATTTCTATTCTGAGATTGTTACAAAAATATTATAAGATTGTCTCTTATTGTAACTGATTATACTGAAGCATCCGCCAAGAAGATGTGGGAAACATTGCGCTTTAAAGGCAAATGCTCTTTTATTTGAACAGTCAGCAAAGAAAAACCTCCACTCAGCGCTGCAGGTCACTTCTAGCCACACAGTTCTTTTTCTTGGTTGACACTTAACCCCTCTAACTTCTCCCCACGTTAAGCTCACAACAACCACTTATCTACAATAAATGTCTCTCCTACTGCCAGTGCGGCACCTCCGGTGCCGGAGGCCTCTTTGCATGGCCACTCCTCCTGCGCTCCTACAGCAATGCAGCCAGTGATGGGACACCAAAAAATTATCTTGTTTTATCTTATTTCTATATTTTTCTTTCACTTTAGTAATTTTATTAAGAGAAATGATCTCAGTATACTGGCAGATAACCTTGCTTGAATGCTTCAAACATGCAAAATGAACTGCCAATGCAGTGAGACAATCTGGTACAGAGTAATGGAGTAATGAGATCTCTGTATGTATACATACACTCGCCTGTCACTTTATTAGGTTTTCAGTATCTTCTTAACACAAATAGCTAATCAGCCATTTAGGCATGTAGAAGTGGTCAAGACAACTTGCTGAAGTGCAAACCGAGCATCAGAATGGGGGAAGAAAGGTGATTTAAGTGACTTTCAACGTGGCATGGTTGTTGGCTCCCAGGGACCCCAGGCACGCAGCTGCCTATCTTTGTCTAGTGTTAAAACTGCTTCTGGGTTCTGATCACGCCATTCACTTACTTAATTCCCTGAGCGAGTTATGATGCACCTTGGAGAATAAACAAATAAAGCTTTATGAAGATAAACTCAAACTGCAAAGAAATACGGTATTAATAATAAGGTAAAAGGATTGTTCATTTGTTTTGCCATTGTATTTATACAAGGGTGCTTTGGACAGATGTGCAACACTTTCCGGGGAAAAGGTTTGGGAGTTTCATAAGGACTGATGATCTGTTTTATTTCAGATGCGATGAGTTTGTTTAGTAAACGAGTTTTTCTCATATTAGGGACGTTTCACAATCATAAAGTAAAAATGATCTTGCCAAACTTAATTCTATTCACTTTTTGGAAGGTTTCTAACAAAATGTCATCCTTATAGACGACTTAATAAATAAATAAATAAATAAATACATACACACTCAACACAATTAATACAGTCAAAGAATTTCACAGAATGTGATGCCACCCCCCCCCCTTTCTCAGTGGGGGACCTTTCTCAATGAACCCCTGGAAATGTATGTATGAATAAAAAAAGAAAGAACTAAAGGAATGAAGGAAGAAAGAAAGAAAGAAAGAAAGAAAGAAAGAAAGAAAGGAAGAAAGAAAGAAAGAAAGAACTAAAGAAAGGAAGAACTAAAGAAAGAAAGAAAGAAAGAAAGAAAGAACTAAATGAAGAAAGAGAGAAAGAAAGAAAGGAAGGAAGGAAGAAAGAAAGAACTAAAGGAGGAAAGAGAGAAAGAAAGAGCGAAAGAAAGAACTAAAGGAAGAAAAATAGAAAGAAAGGAAGGAAGAAAGAAAGAACTAAAGGAAGAAAGAGAGAAAGAAAGGTAGGAAGGAAGAAAAAAACTAAAGAAAGAAAGAAAGAAAGAAAGGAAGGAAGAAAGAAAAGAAGGAAGAAAGGAAGGAAGAAAGAGAGAAAGAAAGGAAGAAAGAAGAGAGAGAGAGCGTGCGCTAGAGTTCAGAGGGGCTCAGGTGAAGCACAAAAATGTAAAAAAAAGAATAAACTCGGTGTTGTTTGTTGTCCCTTCCACGACACGTTTGCAGCAGTCCAGCACACCGCACCTTAATTCCGTAGAATCCGTTACCAAGACGACTGTCGAATCTCTATCAGCGATTGGTCCGCGCTCTACCGGAAAGCGAGTGGCTTTAGTTGCCCCCTTTTAGTTAGCCGCTTAGCTCGGCGTTGCTATGAGGTTCGTTTCTGCGTCGTTGTTTGTTGTTTTATTCGTTTATCTGTCATAATTCGCCATCATGGCCGAGAAGTTTGATAATCTGGAAGAACATCTTGAGAAATTCATCGAAAACATACGACAGCTGGGGATCATAGTGAGCGATTTTCAGCCCAGCAGCCAAACTGTGCTCAACCAGAAGCTGTGAGTTCGCTTTCCGTCCAAACGTCTGACTCGCTCTAGACGCCGAGCCGCACAAGATTTAGCCAGCATGAAATGTGAAGTTTATGGCGGTCGTACTGCTGTTTAAGCTTCATTTGTAGTCTTCTGCAGTAAATGTTGCGTTTCTCTTCGCTTTGTAACGTTAGCTAGAGGTTAGCTGTAGGTTAGCTGGAGGCTCGCTCACCTCACAGTGATCAAACCTGCTGTAAAGGGGAAAACCATCTATTTAAAAAATTAAATTCCATATAATTAAATGAATAATGTGAATAAAGTCATTCGATGTAATTTGGCGTGAAATGTAGAGACACTTAGTTACCTAGTCAGTCTTTAAAAGCTTCCTCACAGAGTTATTACATTAAACGGTTGTGAAAACACTGCCAGATGTCTAACACATTGTTTTATGGTACTTTTGTAATAAAGTCTAGGCCTAAATCCATTTATGTAAATCTAGGGTGGAGGGGTGCATGCAGGGTGTTGTAAGGCAAAATAGCCCAAATAATTTTTTTTACCATTGTCAACATTATATCTAAAAACTCGTGTAGGTTCACTGGTGGTTTTGGATGGTAAATAAAATGGCTATAACTGTGTTGTTGACATAGTGACCCCTGGTTCCTATCACCACCATTGTAAAGAAGTCAGTAAGTTTCTGTACACTGAGCCACTTCACACCAACCGCTCTGAATTACTTTGTTTACCTGTCAACAACTAAATTATTCAGAAATTTTGAGAAACTGGTGGAATTCCCCTTTAATGTCTATGTTTAATGAAAAGCTGAATATTTTTCTCTCTCTGCAGTTACGGTTGACTTCAGTTTCCCCTTGACTTACTAGTTTTAATTTTTTTTTTATTTTCAAGTCTGCATGAGTTAGAGTTGACCGTCATTGTTTTGTTCACTGCAAATGAATCGGTTGTGTTGCTTTCGCAGGAACTTCATGATCACAGGACTGCAGGACGTTGAGAAATGTCGACAGCAGCTTAACGATATCCACGTACCTTTGGAAGCTTTTGAGTGAGTGGTTTGATAGTTGAAGTAGTTTAAAGCTACTCTCAGTGACTTGCTGAACTGGCGATGTAATTAAAGTGCAAATGTATTACAGAACCAACAGCATGTTTTATGTTTGATACATAATCTGTGTGGACAAAAGTATTGGGACACCTACAGGAGCTTTTATGACCCAAGTGTCAATCACAAGGCCCGGGGACCAAGTCAGGCCTGTGGCGCAATCCTATTCGGCTTACAAAATCGTTTGAACTTTCTATTAATAGTAGCCCGTTCCACCATTAGCTGCACTACAATCCCCAGCAAGCTCTGCAACATAATGTGCATGTGTGGGACAGCACCATAAAAAGAAAAGATGCCAGGTTTGTAGTTCAAGCAAACCGGAGGGTTTAAAAAAACCTACTTTACATGAGGGACATTTAAAGAGGGTTAGCTGTAGCTAATGTAGCATATTGTTTTATATAAAGCCTATTGAATATTATTATGTATTATTATTTTATTACAGAAGTGTATTTTTTTTGGCATATTTTGAAAAAGCCAGTTGGTGTCCTGGCAAAATGCTAAGTAAAAGTAAAATAAAAACACAGCTGGCCCTCAGATTTGTTGAGATTTTTTAATATGGTCCTGTTAGTGGTTAAGTTTGACACCCCCGTTTTATGAAATGCCGTTCTAAATCCCTAGGCATTAAAATAGAACTGGTCCCCCCTTTTGCAGCTGTAACAGCTTCCACTCTTCTGGGAAGCTTTCGACAAGATTTTTCTTTATACAAGATCCATTTATCCAGTAGAGGATTTGTGGGGTCAGACACTGATGTTGGACGAGACGGCCTGGCTCGCAGTCCCTGTTGTAGTTCATCCTAATGGTGTTTGATGGGTTTGAGGTCAGGCATCTGTGAAAGCCAGTCAAGTTCTTCCACACCAAACTCACCCAGCCATGCCTTTCTGTACCTTGCTTTGTGTGCTGGGGCGCAGTAAGGCTGGAACAGAAAAGGACCTTCCTCAAACTGTTACAACAAAGATGGAAGCATAGAATTGTCCAGAATGTCTTGGTCTGCTGAAGCATTAAGATTTCCCTTCACTGGAACTAAGGGGCCTCAACCAACCTCCTGAAGAGCAACCTCATAGCATCATCCCTCCTCCACCAAACTCTTCGCTTGGCGCAGTCAGGCATATAATGTTCTCGGACTGCCAGGTAGAGAGAAGTGTGATTAGTCACTCTACAGAATACGTTTCCACTGCTCCTGAGTTCAGTGTTGGCGTGTTTTACACCACTCTGTCTGATGCTTGGCATTGTGCTTGCTGATGCAAGGCTTGCATGCAGCCGCTTGGCATCCAGTTACAGCACCACATTTGAATTCAGTGAGCTCTTTAGAACGACCCAGTCTTTCACAAATGTTTGTAAAAGCAGAATGCATGGCTAGGTGCTTGATTTTCTGCACCTGTGGCAATGAGACTGAATGAAACCTCTGAATTCAATGAGTAAGAGCCGTGTCCCAGAACCTTTTTCTTTATAGTGTATTTTTAAGTGCTGATATGTTTAAATGGATGTTCTGAGGGTAAAACAGTTCAAGGAGAATCTCTCTCTTGCAAGTGCGCCTGTTAATCTGATCTGAACATCTGAATGTGAGTTCTTTTTCTTGATTACAGGGATACTGGCGTTCCTCACCATTCCTTAGTTTTCCTTAGTTTCGGTATGCACAACAAAAAAACAATGATTTTATTATTGGAATGTGGGATTATTAAAACACGGGAGGAATAACAAAAACATTTGCAAACTCGCATGTTTGCTGTCTGCTAGATTATACCAGAATTTCAAGATATTAAACATTTTCATTATAATGTAGTATAATCAGCCCAAGCCCTCTGGATCTGCTGGACCAGCTTCTCTTAGTATGACAGTTTTTAATCAGGTTAATCAAACAGTTAAAAGCTAAAAATACAAAATAAATGATCTTGAGGCTAAAAATCTCA
Organism: Pygocentrus nattereri; assembly: GCF_015220715.1. Classification (NCBI taxonomy): domain Eukaryota; kingdom Metazoa; phylum Chordata; class Actinopteri; order Characiformes; family Serrasalmidae; genus Pygocentrus; species Pygocentrus nattereri. Next base: position 20,327,072 of record NC_051237.1, on the reverse strand, counting down.
GCTGCTGTTCAGTAAAATGTAATTTACAATCAGATTCTTAGTTAACTCACTATATATGTTGAGTAAATTGTTCTAAAATTGTTAATTAGGTCATAGATATGTTGAAATACACCACTTCTTCATTCAAAGCTACCTTGTCCAGTATTTTTATGTCTGGTCAGTTTTGTGTTATTAATTAACTGCTGGTCTCAGGGCTGTCAGCGTGACTTTATATAACTGTAAAAGAAGCCTTCAGTTTGCTCAGCTCGTGTGAAACTCACCCCTTATCATCTTACAGCATTTCATATCAGCAGTTAATTAAGTTTTTTTTGTACATCAGACACTAATCTTTGCTCTATTTGCCGTTCCTCAGCTGATGAGTGTCGCTTTTAACTTTCTCCACAGATACATCGATCAGGGCCGCAACCCTCAGCTGTACACTAAAGAGTGCCTGGAACGAGCCTTGGCTAAAAATGAGCAAGTGAAGGGAAAGATTGACACCATGACAGTGAGTCAATATTCTGTTTATACAAGCATTAGAAATGTGCAACTAACTAACTAAATAAAGTTTTACTAACTTTAGTATCACTTTGAATATTGCTTACATCAATATTAATAAAGGATTCATGATATTTTGGAATCATATTGGGATGGACAGGTGATCTTTCAGACTGATGTTTGGAATTGACCAGTATTTCAAACTGGTGTTTAAGATGTATTTAGTCTAATTAGGCGAAAATGGGTTGCTGTGCTAAAATATGGGACCTTTATTCATTTTACTGTATTTGTAACATTACAAAAATAAATGTTAGATTTCTCTCTAATGCCAATCAGATTTAATCCCAGTCTATACTTTTTGTAAATGTTTGTGGACATATGTATCTGAAATGTATTGTCCATCGGCATCAGTCCAAAATTCCCGTGTCGGTGCATCACCTACTATTAATCTAGAAATCTTGAGTAGGTGGGGAACTGTACACAAATTGCTGATCTTCTGCATCCAAACTGGGCATAGCCAGCTCACGAAAAGCCAAATTAAGTTTTGGTTTTTGAGCACGGATGTTGTGGTTATGCTCTTTATTAGAGGTGCAACCCTTTTAACTTTTATGGCCAATTCTGATTTCTTTACAGTCCTTTTTTCATTAGTGGTTTAAATAACTTTCTTTTAACCGAGTCGCAACATAAATAACATTATTTGCTCTTTGTTGTACTGGACTGGCATTTTAAATTTCCTAAATTGCTTATTTAAATAACGTGAATCAAGCAAAACGCTACATCACAAGTAAGAGGCAGCTGAGGAACAGTCGTGCCTCATTATGCTGCAACAGTTTGATTCAGGTGCAGCAGCATTCAAATACTGGCCCATAAAACTGCAACACAGGCAAAATGGAAATAAATGAGATTTTTGTATGGATCACGTCTCGTGGTGAATGTTCCTGAAACAGTTGGGAGTGTTGTGGTATTGAAACGTCGTTTCTCTCTTCAAAAATTTATAAACACCTGTATTATTACAATTTTCTTTGCAGAAATTTAAAAGTCTCCTCATCGCTGAGCTGGGGAAGGTTTTTCCAGAAGAAATGGCCAAATATAAAGCCATCCATGGAGATGACCCTCCTTCATAGACACACGCGCCATTTTAGCAGCAGTATTAAAGTTGTACATATGCTGAGAGTCACGTTTTGTAAGATTCAAAGCCTCCAGGTTGTTTTGCGTTTTTACGTCTGTTTGCCTTTGTATTTCGTGAAGATATTCCTGTTGCTTCAAAAGGTGTGATGTTTTGTTTTCCACCTAGAAGTTTCGTTTTTGTGTGATAGATTCTTTCTGGTCATGTTTTTTTTTTTTTTTTTTTAAATAAATAATTATTTAATGTTCGGCATAAAACTGAAATTATGTTTGTTTATTGAAACAAGATCATTTGTAGCCCTTGGAGGGTTTCCGATGAAGCTGATCGAGTTTAGTGTCCTACTAGGGTAACCAGACAACCTGTATTTTGGTCCTGTAGTATAGATAAGACTTTTCAGTGCTGGAGCACAGCAGTGTGTAGGTGTTCAAATTGAAATGAAATGCAGCTCATAGTGTGTCACATGCGGAGAATCTGAACAATAAAAGATAGTCGAAAAGCAGAGGCAAGACGTTTTCGAAACAAGTAACTAAATCACACACAACTCAAACAATTTAAATAAAATAAACAATTATCTTAAGTGAAAAAGAAAGTCTCTTTTAAAAGAGAAGATGAGGGCAGATTTCAGCTCAGCAGAGCAGGACCATAATGGCACTTTCACCTTGGCAATATGACAATGTTGTGATACTTATCGTATATCAAGAAAATATTTTAATGTGTCCTAAAACGGGTCCTGTTAAATTTATTCGTGTAGCGCTTTTTACAACGGATGTTGTCACAAAGCAGCTTTACAGAATTTTTTACAGGAGTGTAAAAATGTACAAAACCCCCCGGTGGGCAAGCCAGGGGCAACAGTGGCAAGGAAAAACTCCCTCAGAACTGAGGAAGAAACCTTGGGAGGAACCAGGCTCACCAGGGGGGACCCATCCTCCTCTGGTCAAACTACCTACAAGTGATTATACTACTAATATTGGTAGTAGGAATAGCTGGGAGTCCATGAGAATATCAGTGTAGGGTGGGCAGCTAGTCTAAGGCAGGTGGTGGCAGCTGGGGCGTGGGTAGCAGGAGGGCTCGGCAGTCGGTCGTCCTTCAGTGTCCGGCCGGATATGTGGGTGATTGTATACTCGGAAAGAAAGCAGGGCGATGGAATTAGTTTTATTCTGTTTGTTTGTACATAAACAGGGAATGTAAACATTTCCAGAGTGTGGTTAATGACTCCAGCACGATGACGATGACAGCTTAGCTAAAAGGAGAGGCCCAGAAGGACACACAGACACAGCAGCACTCTGAAACAGTTCGGCATCCCTCCGCTCCACCGTCCGCAAACCTGAGTGACCGTGTGCGAGCAGCGGGACGACAGCACCAGCGTCTCAGTTTACTATAATTCCCTGTGTTCATGGACCCCTGGATCTGCTGCCTTTATCTAAGGGGGAACATTACCTACCAACAGCTAAACCGAGCATCCTGACAGTAGCGCATTACAGTAGTCTGGACTAGAAGTAATAAAAGCGTGTACTAGTGTTTCTGCATCATGCAGGGACAGGGCATTTCTTATCTTGGCAATGTTGCGAAGATGTAGAAAAGCTGTCCTAGTGATGCTGCCTATGTGTTGATCGAATGATAAATCTGAATCAATTATAATGCCAAGATTTTTTGCTGCTGAGCCAGGTGTGGCTGGAAAGTCGGCGAGATTTAAGATTAAATCTGGTCATTTACTTCTTGCTAATTTTGGACCCAGAAGGAGAACCTCTGTTTTGTTACTGTTTAACAGTTATTTGCTATATCGCCTGTCCCTGCTTCCACTGTGGGTATAAGTAGAAGGTCTGTGCTAAATGGCCATGTTCTATTTGGTATAAGAAGAAATAAACAAAAAAACAAGTAATTTCAGTTTTTTTAAAGATGACCATTAACGACGTACACATTTGAGAAAAAATGCTGTCTAATCTAATGAAGCATCTCATGTGTTGCAGGGATTAAGGCTGGTTTTGGAGTATGTAGCATTATTAATGGCAATTCTCAATTGAAAGGAAAGTGTAGTCCAGGACTAGGCTTAAGATCTGTCTTGGAAACTGACTTCATCTGTCTAAAAGTTTGTTGACATCGGATTTCTTCAGAAATCAAGACTGCTAATAGGAAGTTTGTCTTCCTTTGGTGCCGTAACAGCCTCTTACAGGGAAACAGATCATCTCTTGTATTCACACGCACAGAGTTTCTAAACCGCTCATCCTCCTGGTTGAGGGTGGAGCTGGAGCCTATCCCATTGGGCGGAAGACAGGAAACAGCCTGGACAGATCGCTAGTCCATCACAGGGCAGACCCACAGACATACATTCACACACACACTTTCACCTCTCAATCAAATGTCAAATCAAATATTTATCAAACATCAAATATTTATACTATACATGATGTGTTTCATTAAGTATTAGCTGCTTAAATCTTTAAGCCTGTCTCTCATTTCATGGTGGAAGTGCTTAGCCAAAACCCCTGACAGCAGGACTCTGTACAGACGCAGGGACGTCATGAGTGAATGACGTGAGCACTCCTATAGAGGAGACGGGACTTGCACATGTAGGCAGTAGGGTTTTCACAGAATCCCATCATTGAGTGCCTGTTATTACTCACTATTTCACTTAACGTTCTCTTTATCCATGCAGGAGTGCGTAGCTGGAGCAGAGGCGTTAAACTGGTGGGCAGTGGTCAAGGCCACATTTCATTTCATTTCATTTCTGTGAGACATTGTTGGAAGATGATGAGCACACTCTAAACTCATCTACCTGCGTAAATGTAAAAAGCAGTCTAGTGTATGAAGCGTTTTCTACCTTGAGCACAAGATATTCATTAACCTTTGAGAATCCCACATTCGTTCTTTCCTTGCATTGCAATAAACCCTTGCCCTCCTGCTCTGCTTCCTGTTGCTCAAGGTCAGAGACTCGAGTTAATGTTAACAGACCTGTTGCTGCTTGCATGAAACACCTGAATGTAAGTTTGTATGTTTTCACATCCCTTTTCCTGAAGTTCGCTGCATTTAACCACCACAGGGACATCCAGAGTCATTCAGAGGAGCTCCATGCAAAATACTTTGCTCTAGAGAAACTTACTGTGGAACTAAGAATTGTTCAAAGTCATTGTGATAGGAACCGAACATCTGATGAGTTTAATGACTTTAAAAGCTCCCTCACAGAAAGGTACTAAATGATAAACAGAGAGAAAGTCAGACAGACAGAGAGACATAGATAAATAAACACATACAGGTTTTAGACAGACAGATATAGAAAGATAGATACACATATAAACAGACAGACAGATAAATAAATAAATAGATAGACAATAAGGCAGATGGGGATAGATAGATAGATAGATAGATAGATAGATAGATAGATAGATAGATAGATAGATAGACAATAAGGCAGATGGTGATTGATAGATAGATAGATAGATAGATAGATAGATAGATAGATAGATAGACAATAAGGCAGATGGTGATAGATAGATAGATAGATAGATAGATAGATAGATAGATAGATAGATAGATAGATAGATAGATAGACAATAAGGCAGATGGTGATAGATAGATAGATAGATAGATAGATAGATAGATAGATAGACAATAAGGCAGATGGTGATAGATAGATAGATAGATAGATAGATAGATAGATAGATAGATAGATAGATAGATAAACAGAAAGTAAGGCAGATGGTGATAGATAGATAGATAGATAGATAGATAGATAGATAGATAGATAGATAGATAGATAGATAGATAGATAGACAATAAGGCAGATGGTGATAGATAGATAGATAGATAGATAGATAGATAGATAGATAGATAGATAGATAGATAAACAGAAAGTAAGGCAGGTGGTGATAGATAGATAGATAGATAGATAGATAGATAGATAGATAGATAGATAGATAGATAGATAGATAGACAATAAGGCAGATGGTGATAGATAGATAGATAGATAGATAGATAGATAGATAGATAGATAGATAGATAAACAGAAAGTAAGGCAGGTGGTGATAGATAGATAGATAGATAGATAGATAGATAGATAGATAGATAGATAGATAGATAGACCTAAGCAATAATGAAAGAGTAACTGGAACGGGGTGCATATAGATGATGTGTTAAATGAGGAACTGTACGCTCAGATGCTCTCGCAGTGAACAGATTGGTTAAGCTTGTCTTTGAAGCCAGTGATACTCTCCTTTCTGTTGCCTTTGATCCGGATTTTGAATGTGGAGCCAAATGCAGGCAAACCCGCGCGTGTGCAGCCGTTTCTCTACTGAGCCAGTGGGCTGCATAATGCAGCTTTTTATTTTATTAGCATAATGGCTTTGTAATGCTAATGGAAGGTACTTGAAGCTGACCGTGCTTGTGTGTGTGTGCGCACACAATACAGAGGAGCTGCGTTTTATTTACTTATTTATTGGTGATTTAACACTTTCCACCGGCAGAAGAGCGACTGTGTCTGTTTCAGTGACAGTCACCCTCTCTGTGAAGGTCACAAGACAGTGAAACCCCTCAGCCTTCTGTTGCTGCAGTCGCCACGGCAACGCCACCGCCTTCCCCTGAGAAAGACAAAGGCTCATGCTGGTTGGGGGTGGGGGGTGGGGGGTGGGGGGGGTGTGTGTGGGAAAAGCTTTAACATTGATGCATATTCACTATGCACACACACACACACACACACACACACACACACACACACACACACACACACACACACACACACACACACACACACACACAGGGATGTCAATACATGTGCAGAGTCTGCACACATGAAACTCAATCCACCTGACAAAAATGGATCAAATGAAGCCTAAAACAACATTTAGTGAATCAACCCACAAGTCATAATTCAGGTGCAATGAATGCAAAACTCATCGCAGCATATCTGTGAGTCAGAGTCCACTATGAGAAAGGCCCATATTGATCTTGTGTATGAGTGAAAGCACTGCCTGATTTCAGGTTTGTTTTATCTGGTGAACTACACAGCAGTAGACTGTGTATCAGATTACGTGTGATTATGTGCCGTGCATTTGCAGTTGGTATGTTTCCCGGCTATATGCAAAAAACAGGAAAACAGAGCTAACCTGCAAGGTCAAGGCCAAATGAATGATCTTGAGTAAATACTGGTTATGTGCTTTTTCGGTCAAGATTAGGTTCATGGTTGGGCTTAGAAAATTCTCTCTCTCACACACACACACACACACACACACACACACACATATACACTGATCAGTGGTAACATTATGACCACCTCCTTGTTTCTACACTCATTGTCCATTTTATCAGCTCCACTTACTGTATAGCTGCACTTTGTAGTTCTACAGTTACAGACTGTAGTCCATCTGTTTCTCTGATACTTTATTAGCCCCATTTTACCCTGTTCTTCAGTGGTCAGGACCACCATGGACCCCCACAGAGCAGGTACTATTTGGGTGGTGGATCATTCTCAGCACTGCAGTGACACTGACATGGTGGTGGAGTGTTAGTGTGTGTTGCGCTGGTCTGAGCGGATCAGACACAGCAGTGCTGCTGGAGTTCTTAAGCATGTCATTGTTGCTGCTGGACTGAGAACAGTCCACCAACCAAAAATATCCAGCCGACAGCATCCTGTGGACAGCGTCCTGTGACCACTGATGAAGGACTAAAGGATGACCAACCCAAACTGTGCAGCAGCAGATGAGCTATCATTTCTGACTACATCTACAAGGTGGACTGACAAGGTAGGAGTGTCTAATAGAGTGGACAGTGAGTGGACACAGTGTTTAAAAACTTGGACTGACAAGGTAGGAGTGTCTAATAGAGTGGACAGTGAGTGGACACAGTGTTTAAAAACTCCAGTAGCACTGCTGTGTCTGATCCACTCATACCAGCACCACCCAAATAGTACCTGCTTTGTGAGGGTCCATGGGGGTCCTGACCACTGAAGAACAGGGTAAAAGGGGGCTAACAAAGTATCAGAGAAACAGATGGACTACAGTCTGTAATTGCAGAATTACAAAGTGCACCTACAGAGTAAGTGGAGCTGATAAAATAGACAATGAGCATAGAAACATATCCATAGATCAACATTATATATATATATATATATATATATATATATATACAGTGCCCTCCATAATTATTGGCACCCCTGGTTAAGATGTGTTCTTTAGCTTCTAATAAATTGAGGGTTTTTTTAAATAATATAGGACCACGATGGAAAAAAGAGCAAAATCCAACCTTTATCTCAAGTGCATTTATTCAGTAGGAAAAAAATCCCACATTAAGAAATAATTGTTTAACATCAAATAATGTGCCACAATTATTAGCACCCCTGATGTTAATACTTTGTACAACCCCCCTTTGCCAACAAAACAGCACCTAATCTTCTCCTATAATGTTTCACAAGATGGGAGAACACAGAAAGAGGTATCTTCGACCATTCCTCTTTGCACAATCTCTCTAAATCATCCAGCGACCTGGGTCCTCTCCTCTGCACTCTCCTCTTCAGCTCACCCCACAGGTTTTCAATGGGGTTAAGGTCTGGGGACTGAGATGGCCATGGGAGGAGCTTGATTCTGTGTGTGGTCAACCATTTCTGTGTAGATCTTGCCATATGTTTAGGGTCATTATCTTGCTGAAAGACCCAGTGACGACCCATCTTCAGCTTTCGGGCAGAAGCCACCAGATTTTGTTTTAAAATGTCCTGGTATTTCAAAGCATTCATGATGCCATGCACCCTAACAAGGTTCCCTGGGCCTTTGGAAGAAAAGCAGGCCCACAGCATCACTGATCCTCCCCCGTATTTCACAGTGGGCATGAGGTGCTTTTCTGCATACTCAGCTCTTGTGTTACGCCAGACCCACTTACAGCATTTGTTGCCAAAAAGCTCTATCTTTGTTTCATCTGACCAAAGCACACGGTCCCAGTTGAAGTCCCAGTACTGCTTAGCAAACTCCAAACGTTTACGTTTATGATTGTGAGTGAGAAAAGGTTTTTTCCGTGCATGCCTCCCAAACAGCTTGTTGGCGTGTAGATAGCGTCTGATGGTTGTTTTGGAGACTTCGTGACCCCAAGATGCTCTCCAACAGTGAGCTTTGGAGAACTTTTTATTTCTCTTATCATCCTCCTCACTGTGCGTGATGGCAAAATAAACTTGCGTCCTCGTCCAGACTTGTTTACCACTGTTCCAGTTGTTTTAAACTTCTTAATAATTCCTCTGACAGTAGATACGGACAGGTGTAGGTGAGTGGCTATTTTCTTGTAGCCATTGCCTGACCTGTGAAGGTCAACACACATCTGCCTTACTTGAATGCTATGTTCCTTTGTCTTTCCCATGTTGAAGAGAAATGGCCTCTGTGTCACGTCATAATTATACCCCAGGGAAACAGGAAGTTGTGAATTGCTAATTAAATGTTCCTACATACTTTGATTAACTTCGTAAACTACTGTAGAAGTGACAGAAATTCTTTAATTACATTTATTTCCTAAGAATTGTTAGGGGTGCCAATAATTGTGGAACAGGTGATTTTATGAAGAAAAATTATTTCTTAGTCAGGGATTTTATTTTCCCCCTAAAACTCTACTTGAGTTAAAGGTTACATTTTTCTACAATTTTCAGTGTGACAGTATGTTTCCACAATAAAAACTGAATTTATTTTAAGGCTTTTGACACATCTTAACCAGGGGTGCCAATAATTATGGAGGGCACTGTATATATATATATATATATATATATATAAATATATATATAAATATATATATATATATATATATATATATATATAATGTTCTGGTGTTATGTTTAACACATATAGACTTATAACACATATGTCTTGACACTGTGTGTGTGTTACAAGCTGAGCCAAGGGACTAATGTGAAACTGTATAGAGGTGGAACGTGCAGGGTTGAGGGCAGCTCTGAAAGAGGCCAGTGCTGTGGATCTTGCTGGTCTCCATGGAGATAAGTGTCTCACTCCCTCCATCTTTTCCTCATTAAAGCCGACAAGGCAAAAAGCCACAGGCTCTGGCCTCCTCTCTCTGAAGACACAGTAGAACCTGTGTGGTGGGATACTTACTCCCCAGAACACTGTGTAGGTTGGAGAAAGGTTTAGTTTAGTGCACATGATTATAAAGCTCAAGTCTCTTTTTTCAGAGGAAGATTTCATCCAAGCTCTGGCCCCCTGTTACATTTCAAACCTAACTTTGTGCCCCATTTTCTGTTTCCTCGTTCTGTCTAAGGGGTCATTTGTTTTAAAAATAGTCAGCATCATTTGCTGATGTGATGATTAGGTTGCATTCAATTCCACAGTGATACTGTACAAGTTCCCACAGGCTTAATTAACCCTGTTTGTAGACAGCTTTCAAGCTCTATCTTTAGCTGTAGTGACCAGATGAGGTTCAGGGTGGTTTCTCCATTGGGTGCTATTGGCATTGTTCATCAGTTCATCTAAGAGTGAGTATGCCTTTTAGAGCTACAGGCCATGAGCAACGATTCCTTTTGCCCTTTGTGATTGAAATGTATTTTGGGAAGAGTCTTTGTTTTTGTGGCTTGAAACAGACATGTAATAATGAATTTCCCTGCTATGAGACCACAGTATGCTTGTTTCATAAGTTGTTTGTCTTTCGAATTGCAACATATTTTCATTGCACTATTGAGTCGTTGTCATAAAAATACCTCATATCTCACATATAGTAACTTTATAGGAGGAAGAAAAAAACCATTCTTAACTGTAATGTATGTTAACATAATATTTAAGACCATTTTCTATCAGCCTATGTATGTGCTGCCAAAACAGCTCCCACCGCCGAGGCCTGGACTCTACAAGACCTCTGAAGGTAATCTGGTGGTATCTGGCACCAAGATGTGAGCAGCAGATACTTTAAGTCCACTAAGCTGCAAGTTGGAGTCGCTATGAACTTCTTGTTCCAGCACATCCCAGGGATGCTGGAGGCCAGGGCAACACTCTGAACTCTTCATGCGTCCGATTATTTAAAATATTGTATACAGTGGAGCTTTATTTACACTGGAAATGTTTAAACGACTGAGCTGATTATAATATTGTACCACATGACATATATTTTGAGCTGGAATCAAACAATAACAGGCATCTTAAAAAATGTTATGTAAGGTTATTTGTCTAGGTGGTGTTTTTATTCCAGAAACACTAACATTAGAATAGATACAAATAATAAATAAATAAATAATTGCGATTTGTTTGATGTGTATGAGCTTAGCCATTTTCTAAGTCTCTCCTGTATGAAGTCTAGTGCATACAGTGTGTCTAATCAATCCTTCATTAAATAAAATCAGCTGCTGCTGATGGAATTAAACAAAGCCAGGTCAAGGCTGGAGCGCAGCGAGAAGTCAGGAAACAAACCTGACAAAACAAAGCAAACACATTAGGTTCTAGCTGATGGAGTGGCAAAGCCTTGAGAGCATCAACTCATTTGCGACATAACAATACCGAATAAACATGCAAATTGCATCGTCTTTTTTATTAATTGAAATGAGTTTTTGTACAGTGTGGAAGATCATAAATTGTTTACACACTGTGGCTCTTAAGATCCTAAATATGCCACTGCATCCACAGGAATGCTGAACTCAGAGTTTCCCAGTAGAACATTGTCCAGAGCATCACGCTCTCTTCTTCCCACAGTGCATCCTGGTGCCATCCCTTCCCCTGGTAAACGCTCCACACGTCCCAAGCCATCTACGTGATGTAAAAGAAACCAGGAACAGATGACCTCCTTCCGTTGCTCTAAGGTCCAGTTCTGATGGTCATGTGCCCACTGTAGGTGCTTTGGGTGGTGTACAGGGGTAAGAACACATTTGTTAAATTCCATCAGCAGCACCGAAATTAAAACAATTGATAATATGAACTAGGTAGTGGGTGGCCTGCTGGACATCCTTGAGGAGATTATGACTCATTTAACATCTCAATGGATTGTTTTTTTTTCTTTTAATCTTAATATTTTCCCTTCCCCTGCCGGGTGACCGGGGTCCTCTCTGTGTGGAGTTTGCATGTTCTCCCCGTGTCTGCGTGGGTTTCCTCCGGGTTCTCCGGTTTCCTCCCACAGTCCAAAGACATGCAGTCAGGCCAATTGGACGTGCTAAATTGCCCCTAGGTGTGAGTGACTGTCTGTGTCTGTTTGTCTGCCCTGCGATGGACTGGCGACCTGTCCAGGGTGTATCCTGCCTTCCGCCCGAAGACTGCTGGGATAGGCTCCAGCATTCCCCGCGACCCTGACGGAGAAGCGGCTTAGAAAATGGATGGATGGATGGATGGATATTTTCCCCAGATAATTGGCTTTAAACATAATTTTCTCAGGTGGCCTAGGACTTTTTGCACAGCACTGTGTAAGTTTGTATTCAACATTTTCCTGGAAAACGAGACATTTTTGTAACTGTGCATTTGGGCCTGATGTTCTTTAGATAAAAGCGCGAGAGCAGGAGAGGTCAAAATTAGCATGCAAATCATCCAGGCTGATTAAAATGTTAATTTGTATCACCCATAATCCCATTATGTCACATGGGAGACGGGCGCTCCTTTGTGACCAGAGTGTCTGCCTGAACCCTCAAATACAAAACACGGCATACGTCCAGGCCCATAAAACTGCTGGGCCCTGCCCAGCCTTTGTGCCACCATTTGCTCCAAACTCCTGTCCTCTTTGTGGAGGTGTGGATGGACGTCTGAGGCCTCAATGGCACAAAATACAATAAACTCCACTTATCAGCCCAGAGTGGAAAAAAGCGCAGACTGCAGGCTCTTTACAGATCTCCACAGTACTGAGGGGCGTCGTGCTTTAAAGTGATGGTCGGACAAAAAGAAAAGCAATTTTGCTCAATTTCAAAATCTTATTGATCAACAAAGAGATGCCTGAAGAGCTGTGAGGCTAATGTAGCTAACAAGGAAGATGATTTAAGCCTGCAGTTTGTACGATGCTAATCGGTGGCTGTATGTCTCCATCATGGTTTAGCTACATTAGCCTTGTAGCTCTAGTAAATTGAATACACCAAAACACGTCACGGCTGACTGACTTCATTTAGGTTAAGGAGAAAAATTATACAACGTTGATTTTTTTTTGCCAAATTAGCACTTTGAAAACTTGTTTGAAAACAGTTAACTCAAAATAATAACAATACAATTAAAAACCTTTATATTAAGCTTTATTTCAAGCTTTATTTTCTATGTATAGTGCAAGATGTTCAAAGTACTTTAAAGTGGGTTAAAAATGAGATAAAAAGATAAAAATTCTAAATAAATGTAAATTCTCACAGGAGCATAAAAGCAGCAAGTATATGGTCAAATAATATGAAATTAGGAAACATAAAACAATAAAAAGCACCCACCCATCCATCCATCCATCCATCCATCCATCCATCCATCCATCCATCCATCCATCCATTTCCAAAGCCGCTTCTCCGTCAGGGTCGCGGGGTGCTGGAGCCTATCCCAGCAATCATAAAAACCACAACAATAATAATTAATGCCAAAAATATCACATAAAAAAGCAAAATGAAACAACAACAACAACAATACTACTACAACTACTGCTAATAATAATAATAATAATAATAAAGGAATACTAAAATAATAGTAATAATTGCCATATCAAATATAAAACATGGAACTGATTTGGAAAACTGTTTGTAAAAATATGCCTAATATATTGTCGCTGTCTGAATGAAACATCGTGTCTTTTTCACATTTTTTTTACATCATTTGAAATCTCCAACTTCTCCTTTACACTGTATGAAAATCTCAAGGCAAATAGAAACGATTCAGAATGACTCAGAAGAAAACGATGACAGCATCAAAACGTCGAGGTTGTGCCATTTGATTAAACTTCATTGTAATTAATACGGGATCCTTTCTGTTGGTCCTTTTTCATGAAATACCAAGTAAAGGCAGCTGGTGTTTTCAACTAATGTGAAAAACAAAGTTTTCTTGAGGCAGTTACACACTAATGGACTGTCACTGCTGGTTTGGTTCACAATAGGGACGTTACTGCTTCTGATGTTTAAGAGGATCTTAAAGGTCATTTACATGATGACATACAGGCCTCCAGGACGGGTCAGAGCTTCAGAGCGGAGCAGTTTGCTGGGGGTTGGGGTATTAGATGAGGTTTCTGGTTTGAATGGAGGCTGGGGGAGGATATGCTCGTCCTCATCTAATAGTCTGAATTTGCCACATTGTTTCTGACTCGTGCTCCAGGTTCCTCAGAGGCAGCAGATGCTGAGTTAAGCAGGGCCATTGGAATATAATTAATCACTGTCTGCTCTGCTCTCTGCCCCAGGACCACAGACCCCCTCTCAGTGAGTATATGTGTGTCTGTGTGTGTGTGTGTGTGTGTGTGTGTGTGTGTGTGTGTGTGTGTGTGTGTGTGTGTGTGTGTGTGTGTGTGTGTGCACACGCTGATCCATGTGTCCCTCAGGGAGGGCGTGTGGGGTTCAGTCTAATTCTGAGCAGATCTAGGAGTCATTATGCTATTTGTATTGTACGTGTACAATATGTCTGCTGTATTTAGAGCTGTCACTATTGATTATATCAGGAACCAAATAATCTACCAATTATTTTGATGATTAAAAATAAAAATGGATTTAATGTCTACATTGAAGTGTTCTAAAACACTTTATTGGAAAAAGATAAGCTAAGAATTAAAGATTATATCTGGTTCATGTATCATGTGTCATATGTTGTTTATATATTCTGGAGGAGTACACTGTTGATGCTTGGTTACTGTACTGAAATATGTGCATTATATTAATTTCACTGCATTTATAATCCTGCCCAAATAAACTGTATAATTCTATATTTATACAGTTTAAATGATATCGTTTACCACACGATTTTACTCCAGCATCCTCTTGGATGCTGTGTCAGCCTCTCAGGCACAGTTTAAATCACATTTAACTAATAGGCAGTTCATGGTTTCACTTGGAAATCATTCATAAAAATGATTTGCCGTTTCTTGTGGAGTCCCCCAAGGTTCAGTCTTAGGGCCGTTGCTTTTCTCTTTGTACATGCTGCCTCTAAGTGATGTTATTAGGAAGCACTGTATACATTTTTATAGCTATGCTGACGACACCCAGCAATACATTTGTATTCCTTCTGAAGATCAAGACTCTGTAGACAGACTAACCAGCTGTTTGTCAGATATTTCTCAGTGTATGTCACAATTTTTTCTACAATTAAATCATGAAAAAACTGAAATACTGATTGTTGGTACAGAAAAACTCCAAAATTATTTTTGAGAAATTTTTAGAAGCTTCTTATACCAAATGTGAAGTATGAAATCTGGGTGTAATCTTAGACTCTGAGCTTGTTCATGCATTTATTAAAGCAGACTTGACTACTGTAATGCTCTTCTTACTGGACGTCTTAAGAAAACTATACACAACTTGTAACAAAAACGAAAAAGAAATCACATCACTCCCGTTTTGAAAGAACTGCACTGGCTGCCTGTATCATTCACGATAGATTTCAAGGTTCTGCTCTTAGTCTTTAAAGCTCAAAACAAACTAGAACCTGCTTACATCACAGAGTGTCTGTCTGTTTATGTTCCGACATGCAATCTAAGATATGCAGATACAGAAAACATGGAGAGGCTCTTTCAGTTATTCCATCTTTTATTAGACAGTCAAGCTCAGCGCTCACTTTTAAGAAGCATCTGAAAGCGCATCTCTTTAACTCAGCATTTAATTAAAACTCTACGTCTGGTGGTGTTTCTCTGGTAATTTAATCTTTTCATTTTCTTCTGATTCTAATTAAATACTAATGATCTCTTCTATAACTGTTTTATCACTTGTCTGTAAAGCACTTTGAGCTGCCACCGGCATGAAAAGTGCTATATAAATTATTATTATTATTATTATTATTATTATTATTATTATTATTATCCAATACCTTATTTATCTAATCAATTCTTCATTGAATTAAATCAGGTGCTGCTGATGGAATTGAATAAATCCATGTCATGGCTGAAGTGTAGCGAGTAGAACAGAAACTGAACCTGCATTCTTCTGTAGTTTTTTAATTAATTTTTTATTTATTAATTTTAATTTTTCTAACATTACTTTTTTTTTTACCAGAAAAAAACCAACTTGCTGGTCAGACAAATACAAACCTTAATTTTCAAAAAGTCTGGACAGCATGTGAAATCCTGCTTCATATATAACAAGTTGAAAAGAGTACAAAGACACAACATTGATCATGTTTTACCTCATGATCTTTGTATTTTTTAAATGTAAATATAGGTTAATTCCATTGTTTTGATGCCTGCAACACATTCCAAAAAAGCTGGGGCAGAAGTGAAAATAACATCCAAGTTCATGTTAGTAATGTTAGATTAATGTCATCAGGAAACAAACTTAAATATGACATTTTTCTGAAAATTATAATTCACAATTTCTATTTATTTGCTGTGTTTATTAAATTAAACATAAAATATAACCTGCTATAAATTTGCACAGACCACATGTTGTTTCATTTTTCCCCCAATATGTTAAATTCATCAAATAAACTAGTTATGGGTGAAAATGTGTTGCGTTCTCTGTAGAGGGTGTGCTAACTTATGTTAATGTCCCATACAACCGTACATCACCTTTCCTCTTAACACAGGCAGCATAATTACTAGTTACTGTCATACAAAAAAGTTTACATTTTTGTCGGTTTTGACTTTTTGCATAACTTGTAACTAGTTAGATCTCGCATTGTATCAAAATTTGATGATGAACGGAACAATATGGAGAGAGATGGTCCAATATTACTTAGTAAATAATAATATTAAAAAATAGAATAATATAAAAATGTTTATATATATATATATACTTTAATTACAAAGTAATAATGTTTTTTCCTTCTTCTGTAACGTTTCCATTGCTGTTTCTGGAGATACAAGGTGTTCACACAGTGACGATATGTGCGTGTATTTTTCACTGTTATGGTGTCTTCACAGGCAAGCAAGTTACCCTCTAATGCCCCCAGTACCATGACAGGCCCTGGCTTTTGAACTTTGCACTGGCATCAGTCTTGATGGTTCTTCTCTTCTTTGGGCCAAAGATCACGATATTCATTATCTCCATTGACAATCTGAAAGGTTGTCTCATCAGACCGCAGTCCATGTTTCCACTGTGCATCAGTCCATCTGAGATGAGATGAGAGCTCAGAGAAGTCAGAGGCATCTGAATGTTATTGACATATGACTTCTACTGTGCTTGGTACAGTCAGAACTTACATTTATGATTTATGGATGTAGTGATAAACATCAAAATGTCAATAAGTGTTTGCCAATATAAAGTATTATAATCTAATCAATGACAATGTCATTTTCAGAGATTTAACACCCAACCAACCTCAAGACAAATTCCTGACACGTGCAAGTGTACCTGGGATGAAACGAAGCTGATTTGCTCTGGACAGGCTGAAAATGAAGAGAGCGTGGGATGAAGCTCCTCGATGGTCTTCCTCTACAACCAGCTCGATCATGTCTTTAAGCTCTTGCTTTGTTTAGAGAGCCTTCACATACTGGAAACATTATTGCTGTTGACGTTGTACTGAAATATTTAAGATTACACTCTGTGTAACCTGTGATTTTTGCTGTTTAAAAGCGAGCCCACTACAAAGCCCACATGCGTGATTCACACCTGCACCACTCCAGCTCAAGGTCTTTCATCCACACAATCTAGCCTACACTGCTGGAGGTGTGCAGGGCTCTTTGTGTCATGCTATATTTTATATAATTTGGTGCTTTATAATGAAAGCCCTGTTGACTCTACACTCGGCTTAACCTTTCACTTAATATCTAATCAAATGAAAGGTTGGAGCTTGTTAAGAGCATTTTTCGCCGCAACCACTAAAATATATAATCTAAGAAAGCAATCAGTTAGAAATGACTGATGTTGACTGCAAATATGAATCAAAAACCTAAATCCTAATCTGTCTAAATTCATCATTATCAACCTTTTGGAATTTCGTAGTGTAATGATGTGTACAATGTTGACTTCGAATTAATTATTCGAAATTAATTGCATAAATAGTGGTTTAGCAAGACTGCATTCCAGTCGAATTTTGAAAGAAACACCCTTTAACAACCACACGCTGCCAACTGAAGATGGATACAGTCATGTGCATCAACATGCTGGAACACTGTAAACGCAGCATAAAGAAATCAAGGACTCTGTCCGTGGCTTGACGTGGCAGTTATGTGTGTGTTTTGTCATCTGTCGTCTCATTACAGCACAAAACGACATGTTCTGTTTGATGTAAATTGTCCAAAATGTCGAATGGAAGAGATAAATGGCAAATAGTTTACATGACATTACTGTTCATGTCACGTACATCCTCAGCCATTTTCTTCATAATCATCTATTTGCTCGTCCTGTTCAGGTTCCTAATTGCTGTGGATGATGGCTCCAGCCTTGGTTTTACTAATGAGTATTAATTCAGTTGTCAGGCGGGATTTCATTATGAGATTTTGTTCATTCTGGCCGTGAAATTCCCAAGTGGCCAGAAACGTGCGTCTCCAGCAGCGGGGTACTGGCTGAGCTTCCACTGTGTGGATTTCTGTTGGCAGATGTTCACCACCTACTTCTGCTGACGTAGATCACATTTAGAGTTGGCCATATGGCCAGATGTCATAGAGGTATGCATAATTTTAAACTTAAACAGTAAACTCTTAAAGGGGCCACATCCTGGGGGGGGGTTGTATTTGTGTTGGTTTATATACCAAAGACAGTTGTACTAAACTTTACATCATCGTTTTCCTGCCTCTCTTAATTACTTAGAATTAAACAGGCTTTTTTGTTACTGTGTTTTTAAGACTGGTGTATGGAAATGAGCCCTTTTCTGATTGGCTACATTGTACGGTGCCTCATTCAGGCTGAAACACTCCTTCTTACTTTGTGATTACACAGGCTAAACTGCTGTAAGCTGAATGTGCAGACCTTCACTGGGGATATTGTATGGTTTGAAACCTTAACAGTATTTACATAGTACATAAAACTTGTTTGTTAAAAAAAAGGCTGTTTAAATACAAAAAATTAACAAAACTATTTCTGTAAATAACTCTCCGCTGGAAAGGGAAAGTATCTCCAAAGTAGTAACTTTACAGGAGAGGGCAATAACACTTGTACCTTTCAATGCAAGTTAATGTGAAGAGATTTTATACCAAGTGATTTTAGAGCTTTTCTATTGGTCCATTCTTCATGGAATTTTCACACAACATATAGGACAGCTGGTGTGTAGAAAAGATGTAGAAAAATAAAAATCCACAAAAATACAGATATACACGGTACAGAGATACGTGGTTTTCATTGGACAGCAACTGTCCTCGTCAGATAAACAGCACTTAAAGGTTTCATCTTTGAGAGATGCAACCAGCTTCTAAGACTGAACTTTGGATGTGTGGAAAAAAATGTAATGGCAAATTTCTTTAAAAAAACTGAAAGTGAGTCTCCTGAAAAGAATGGAAACTGTAATGAAGGTAGAATTAAAAATGTGAGATTATATTTAGTTGTTTGGGTTTCTGTGTCATTTTCTGTTAAATGCATTTTTCAGTTTTTTTCCAGGTACTAAATAAATGAGTAAAATATACTCATATATAAATATGGCTGTTTTCTCTGGAAATTAAACAAATAATGTGTGGTCTGTGACTTTTGCACAGGACTTTAGGTCCTTACACATGCCTACTGGCCGTTGACTTCACAGATCCATGGACACTAGCCAACCACTGCGGCTAAATTTGCCTTTCGGACGGTGCTGCACACTTTAAGCCAGTAAATACAGAGCCAGATTAGCTGCTGCACTAATTCTCTACAGCCTTGGCTACCAGGCATTCAAAGCAACTGTACTGGTCATTACGTAACATTATGTAACTACTAGTCTTGACTGCGGTACAAGACTGAAATAGGATTTCCTCATGAAGGCTTAATAATTTGGTGCTTTCTGATTTAACTACAGTAATCCAATTAATCCCTATTAAGCTTCATGCATGTATGCAGAGCCCAGTGTATTTGCATGCAAAGGCATATCCCACAGCCACATGAATGCGGCTCAGCCTGCTATTATTTGGATGCCAAATTCAATTAATGTAGGACCTTGAAAAGAGTTAGCCACCAATAAAGTGTGATATATAGAGAAACACAATTATCTGGACCCAGGGCAGAAGAAAGATGACTCTAGTGTATTCATAACAGGAGATTACGTTTGGATCTTTATTCAAACTTGTTTTTGGAAGAGAGTCAATAGTAGCCAGCCATGAATAACTCATAGCACTGCAATGCAGAGGCCGCAGCTGTAATGAAAAGCAAAAGCAATGCATCAGGATTTTCCCCACTTTCAGAAAAGTGTAGCCACGCTTGTAAGACAGCGTCCTGAAGACTTGGGAGATGTGATGACTGTAAATTATTGAGCTAGCCTGACTGAAACAACACCTGCTGAAGGTAATGAAGCATGCGGTGCAACCTTGGATGCGTACTCTACTCAAATAAAGATTTCTTGTCTGCTCCATGCAGACACCTTTTAGATGCTGTGGTGAGAATAAATACAGGTGACACTTTATTTTGAGTGGCCCTTTTTATATTAAATAGACACTCAACAGACTGTCAGTAACAAATCAACAACCCATCAATGACATAGCAGCAGTGAAGACTTTCAGTAGATGATCAACAGACTGTTAACTAACTTTGAGAATAAACTTAGTTTATAATCTGCTGAATTCAGCTGTTTTTCACTTTATTTGGCGAGTCCAAGTTCAGATCTGGAGATGTTTAGCCTGAGAGGTCACTGAAGATCTAACAGGTTTAACACAGACCATCTCAGAGACACATTGCTGACACCATTCTATAACTGGATTAGGATTTGGCTATGGTTAGGATTAGGTTTAGGCCCAGGGTACCTGGGTTTTCAATAAGGTTGGGCAAGGTCAGGTTTTTCTTAATGGAGGTAACATATTAAGTCCACTTCATGTGACATATCAGAAATACATCTACTTAATGTAAGTAATGTAACAATAGAACATCTTCAAGATATTCAACTCAGTGTATTCAGATGCTGCACTACTGCTACTTCACTACTGCGGTGTTGACACATTACTGATGATTTGTTGAATGTTTATTAATCATCTACAAAGGACCACACCAGATAAAGTGTTACTGAAGTTGAAAGTTCATGAACAAACTAAAGTTGCTCGACAAAGCCATTGCAATGGAATCCTAGGTGGTTGCTAAGCAATCGCTATGGTATCTAAAGTGACTGCTAAGGTGTTGCTAAGCCATTACTATGGTATCTCAAGTGGTTGCTAAGGTGTTGATAGGCCATTGCTATGATATCCCAGGTGGTTGTTAATATATATATATATATATATATATATATATATATATATATATATATATATATATATATATGTAAATGTACTGTGTGTAATGTCTAAGAGTGGCAATATGAGAGATGTCCTTCATTTTAGTGGTTCTAGCTTGAAAACTACAGTCCATGAAAACGATATTGCACAATAATAATAATAATAATAATAATAATAATATCATATTGAAGAACAGTAAATTGGCTTTGTCAAGTCAACTTAAAAACACAAGTTCTCAAATGTGCAATTGACTGACCACCCCAGAGTCCAGACTTTAACATGTGTTTGTTATCACTTTGAGTGTGAGACGCAAATAATTCAACCAACTTCTAAGACTGAACTTTGGAGGTGTGGAAAAATATGCCTGCAGATTTCTTGGAAAACTTGAAAGTGAGTCTCCTGAAAAAACGGAAGCTGTAATACAAGCAATGCGTGGACACAGTAAATGCTGAAAAAAAAATAGATATTAGATTTAGCTGTTGAAGTCTCTGTATGGTTTTCTGTTAAACTATGATTTTCTGCTTTTGCCCGACACTAAAAAATGAAGAACTTGTACTTTGGAAATCAAATAAATGAATAGATGGTCTCTGACTTTTGGTCTGTAGGCGCTGAAGCCTCGCGGATGTTGATGAAGCCTTCACACGTGCAGTACCGCATACATTTTCATTAGTTTGCTTCACAAGACAGGATGTGGAATTAATAAGAATTCCCCTACTTGTTCATCCCTGGAGAGCATGATGGCTTTTTTTTTGTAAACTCAGTGAAGCTAGCCAAATTTAGATTGGCTGAAAACGCTGATGTTACCACAATTCCAGAGTCAGCGAATTGTCTTTTTTCCAAACAGACAGTGCAAAATGAGAGAGGGAATACTTTGCAGCAGGAAGCCTCTCTTTTGCCCAGTTCATAGCCTCACACCGATGGCCTGATCAAGCCCACGAAATAGCAAGGAGGTCCACATGGAGCTGCAGCAGCATTTTAGAATATGCGTTTTGTTTGCCAGCATTGTATGGAGCGCACAATACACTTCATATATGAGTCCCTTACTGGCAGACTGCCTCACACTGCAGCTTTGTAAAAGATGTATGATACTGCTTGCACGAAGCAAAGGCTCGGAAGCATTTCAGTGACGTAACTGTATGAGTCTCTGGGTCAGCATTCTTCACGCATGAGGGCTTCGGGATGAGCTCTAGTCCAAGGTGATGCTGTACCAGTGAATGTCTTTACCATGAGTCAGCTGCTCGATGATGCAGAAGGTCATGCTGTTTGAAGCCTTTAAAGGGCCCATAACTTTAATTCCTTTTTAGAAATATTGTTTAATAATGTCCATATAGTTGGATGCAAAAGTTTGGGCGTCCTGGTCAAATGACATTTTCTTAATGATTAGTTAACTCCTACACATTTTTAAGCACAATTACATTTTTTTTTGCTGAATTTAATAAAACACATAAAATGTAAACATAAAATGGGGCCTGTGCAAAAGTTATGGCACATATTATATACAATATATGTCCAGATGTTTGCAACATCTGCTAATGTGGCTCATGCAACATTTCTTCTGAAATCAAGGATGTTAATAGAGATTTTGTTTCACTTTTGCTACAGTACCAACATCTGCTCTTCTGAGAAGGATTACACTAGATGTTGGAACATTGCTGTGAGGATTTGAATGTGTTTGGCCTCAAGAGCGTTAGTGAGGTCAGGTAGTAATGTTGAATGATCAGTTCTGGATCACAGACGCTGCTCCATCTCATCACAATGGTATTGATTGGAGATCCAGAGAACACAGATCCACTGATCATCAGCCCAGTGCTGGGGGTCTTTGTGCCCCTCTAGTCAATGATTGGCTTTGGGAATGGCGACATTAGGCTTATATGCAGCTGATCCAGAGTGTCCCATTCTTTTGCTAGTGCTTTTATATGAAGATTATACAAGCTGTGTGCTCTTAAGGTTCAGATTAGGCAGAGGGTTGAACTCTTGTGTCAGCAATGGCAACTGAATTCACTAATAAGAAGAAGTATCTTGATGCTTTTGGACGTATAGTCTATTTCCAGTACACTAAATTCAGCCAATAAATGGAGGTTGTGTAGGTGTTATGCAGAATGATTCCAAACTGAAGTGTGTTTTCTGTAGATGATGTGTTAGAATAATACATGGGATATAGAAAACGGTCTATATATGGAAACTAGGCTGCAAAAACGGGTCATTATTAATTCGGTTCTTTGTGATGTCTCAAATACCAACACATTTACATATATCTGCCCATTCAGCATCCAGTTTAGGAATGAGACACAATACAGAGCAACCAATCAGATCTGACCTTATTTACATAGACCAAAAAACACTATAACAAAAAGTCTAAAGGATAAAACTATCATTATGGTGATAAATTATTGAACCACCCGAAATAAATGAATAAATAAATAAATAAAAATAAGAAAAGTGTAAAATATGGGCACTTTAATGTTTAAAGGAAGAGACTGAAAAATGTCAAAAACAATGAGAACAATACTTCCCCTTAACCCACATGGAGTCAATCAGTCAAGCCCGGTTAGATGCTTCTTTAGTTTTGCACTGGAGCTGCATTAGTTAACCCGTCACATATTTCCCTCAAACTATGTCCAGTTGTCCAGTAATCTCAATCTGGACATGCTTCTGTGGTTCCTAGCACTGTATCACACTGACAAAGCTACCAACACAGTTCATGCTTCAGGATGGCTACTACGGTTTTTTAAACCATGTGATGTAGGTTTGTCCATTTTTATGGATAACAATACGTAATTCAGTGTCTGAGACCACATAGTCAAGTCTGTTTGAAATGACTTGACAGCTGGACACGCGGTGTGTGATGATTTAGACATGCAGTCGACTCTAACTGGTGAGTATAAGCAGGCACGGCTCCAGAACAAAATCACTGAGGGTGCATTAGGAATAAATGGGGGTGCACATCAGCCCAGTGCACATCATTCACACAGGCAGGCAACAACAAAGAACACAGCAAAACAACAAAACTAGCTCATGCTTACACAAACCAACTCCTGCTGGAGAGCTAATAATATTACTGCAAATATATTAATTGGAGGTATGTATGGCGGTGATATTTACACATATATCCATAACTACTAAGCTTGTAGAATTACCCCAACATTAGTGAACACCCAGGATATGAACCCTGTGTGTGTGTGTGTGTTTATTTCAGAAGCTGACTAAGAAATCATTATTTTTCATAAAATCACCTGTTCCACAATTATTGGCACCCCTAACAATTCCTAGAAAACAAATGGAATTGAAGCATTTCTGTCATTTCTACTGTAGTTTATAGAGATGATCAGAGTATCTAGGAACCTTTAATTAGTAATTCATATCTTCCTGTTTCCCTGGGGTATAAATATGACATGACACAGAGGCCTATTTCTCTTCTCCACTCTTCAACACGGGAAAGACAAGAGAACACACCATTCAAGTAAGGCAGATGTGTGTCGACCTTCATAAGTCAGGCAATGTCTGCAAGAAAATAGCCTCTCGCCTACACCTGCCCATGTCTACAGTCAGAGGAATCATCAAGAAGTTTAAAACAACTTGAACAGTGGCAAACAAGCCTGGACAAGGACATGAGGAAAACGGTAAGAGAAGTAAAAAGATCCCCAAAGCTCACTGTTAGAGAGCTGCATCAAAGAGTAGCATCTTGGGGTCACAAAGTCTCCATAACAACCATCAGGTGCTATCTACATGCCAGCAAGCTGTTTGGGAGGCGTGCACAGAAAAAGCCTTTTCTCACTAACAAGTATAAATGTAAATGTCTGGAGTTCGCTAAGCGGTACTGGGACTTCAACTGGGACCATGTGCTTTGGTCAGATAAGACCAAGATATAGCCTTTTGGCAACACACACTCTAAGTGGGTCTGGCGTAACACAAAAGATGAGTATGCGGAAAAGCACCTCATGCCCACTGTGAAGTATGGGGGAGGATCGGTGAGGCTGTGGGCCTGTTTCTCTTCCAAAGGCCCCGGGAACCTTGTTAGGGTGCGTGGCATCATGAACTCTTTGAAATACCAGGACATTTTAAATCAAAATCAGGTGGCCACTGCCCGAAAGCTGAAGATGGGTCATCACTGGATCAGCAAGATAATGACCCTAAACATGTGGCCAAATCTACACAAAAATTATTCACCAGGCACAAAATCAAGCTCCTCCCATGGCCATCTCAGTCCCCAGACCTCAACCCAATTGAAAACCTGTGGGGTGAGCTGAAGAGGAGAGTGCATAGGAGAGGACCCAGGACTCTGGACGATTTAGAGAGATGGTGGAAGATCCCTCTCTCTGTATTCTCCCATCTTGTGAAATGTTATAGGAGAAGATTAAGTGCTGGCTTGTTGGCAAAAGGGGGTTGTACAAAGTATTAACATCAGGGGTGCCAATAATTGTGGCGCAGATGATTTCATGTAAAAAATTTTTTTCTTAATGTCGGATTTTTTTTTCCTACTGAATAAATGAACTTGAAATAAAGGTTGGATTTAAAAAATTTTTTTGCACTGTTGTCCTATATTATTAAATAAATAAAAAAATAAAAATTATTAGAAGCTTAAGAACACATCTTAACAAGTGGTGCCAATAATTGTGGGGGGCTATATATATATTTTATATATATAAATACACATATATACACATGCACATACACACACATACACACACACACACACACATATATATACATAATTTTTAATTTTTTTTTTAAAAGTTGTAGACTCTCACTATTGTTGATATAGCTTCTGGATTCTTATTATAGTGGAGGCTCTTGAGATAAGCTGGAACTTTCCACTTTGCTTTGGTTTGCTTCTCATTGGTCTATCTGTAGGTCTCTCATATGCGCTGTCCAGCATAGTCGGCTGAATTACTGATATTACTGTTTGTGCTGACATCAGCAGTGTGCTTTGCTCGTGCTTTGCTTGTAAATGATGACTTCGGAATTGATGTACGTTGGTGATGAGCAAATTCCCCTTGGCAGCAGCTGGAAAGAACTTTGGTTTTATTAACAGACCTACGTATCAATGGAACTTGCCACACAAAAGCTTTCAAGAAAATCATTCGTGCATTTAAACTCTGCAAGTATCACCACACTACTCTTGTGTCACTGTTAAGTTCTGTATGAAAACAAAAGGATTAAACTGAATCTTGAAATGCCCAGTGGAAAATGAATGCATCAGAAATAGTTTTTCATGGTATCCAGGTAGATATAGCCAAGTGACCTCTCCTATCGGTCAGGACATCAAGCGCTGAAGAGAAGTCCTAACACATTTGTTTCACCATCATACATGACTGCCTGTGAATACGAGCAGCAGCCCAATCAATGGACTGTTAGAAATGGGAAACAGCAGTGGTAGCTCTATACCAGGGCTTTTACTTCACTATGAACCTGCTTCAGATATCTGTTCAATATAGAATGTCTAAAAAATGATAAAAAAAACTAGACATAACTACTGATTTTTTGACCAAGTTTGGATAATTATACACAGAAGGCCTATCTCTAAGAGTCATAGTTCACCACTGGAAATGAGCACTTTTAAACATTTATTGCATTATTAACGTTTTCAATTTGACACACTAACACAAACACTAGGCGTTTTCAGATGCGTGTGATGTGTAGGTTAATTATAGTTCACATCCTCTGCTGTCCAGTCTACGTTTCATCATCTGATGGCCAAAGCATGAAACACTCAATTGATAGACCAAATATTCTAACTGAGGATGTTTTTGCAGCCCAATAGAAATGGACCTGTGTGAAAATGTCTATTACTCTCTTTGCTACACCAGCTTTGTAGATTCCATGCAAAAGTAAAGAAGCAAATTTAAAACACCTGTCTTGGCAAATCAGCTACATTTGGGTTAATGGGAAAAGTGTGAAGAGTAACACTTTCTATGAATGGTACATTTGTAAGCATCTATAAACACATTTATAACATGTTATAATGCATTCATAAGGCCTCATAACCATGGCTATAAAGGTTTATAAAAATGCATTGCATGTTATAACCATGCTTATTATGCATTAAGAATTATTAACATAGTGCATTATAAGTACTGTTCATAACAAATTATAAGAGCTCATAAGTCATATTAGTCTGTGAAGCGTTCTGTACTAAAGCCTCCTCCAGGGTTTAGAGTGAGGCTTCAAGCTGAAGTATTTACTGAAGAATTTACTGAAACACTAAACACACACACAATAAAGCTCATTACAGGCTTCAAATGTCAGAGTTTAAACTAGTTCTGCCATCAGTGTTTTTGTACTTGGTTTGCTGTGCTGTAATGTAGTGTTTGAAGTGAGACGCTGGGTAAGAAAAGCTCACTGTAGCAGTAATTCTAGGCTGGACAGCCTGTTTGGATCATCAGAATATTCAGCACTGAAGCCCCAAAAGCTGCAGCCCTAACAGCACCAGCAGTGAGAAATAAAATACTACTTAAATAAAATAAGGGTGTAAATAAACCCTGTATTTGTCTTTACGCTCTCCAAGCTGGTACTGACTTCTTTGGCAATGACAGTATAACATGTTATGAACACTACTTATAATGCATTATATTAACAATTCATAATATATAATACCCATGGCTATAAAGTGTAATGCAGTATAATTCATGTTTAAAAAGGTTTATAACCATGCATTATTGCATGTTATAAATGTGTTTTTAGATGTTTATAGATGTGATTTTGGACTGAACAATCACTTTAACAGTCAGTGTGAATATGCACAGGCTGGCAGTGACATGGCCATGGTCAGACACGCCCACTTTCTCTTTGACTCTTCTGTTAAAGCAGACAGCGGCTGGAGGTTTCAGGGTTAAGCTGGCATGGCTCCATTGTGGTGGAAAAGGAGGGGGGAGGGGGGCTAATCTCAATCCTTTGAAGATTCGAAGAGCTTTGCATTTCATTTTTGCCATATGTTTGCATTTCCTCTTGTCTTTCCCTGTTGCTCATGCTGGTGAATTTAGCAGGAGGGGAGACATATGTCAGCTGTAACAGGCTGGGGGCTGACAGGCCTCTCTTCGCTCATCTTTCACTACCCCTGCATTAATGGAGCTGCTGCAGTGCCCTGGTGTCCTCTCAGTCCGGCCCGCAGGATCAGTTTGATGGAGCGGCAGCTGAACCTCGGCCTGGTGGGTTAGCGGGCCAGTTTGGATCAACTGACTGACCACTTTTGTTCATTTGTCAAAGATGAAAACCATATAAAAAATAACTGTTGAATTCTGAAGTATTTATTGTTTTGCTGTATGTTAAAATTATTTAATGATTAAATTAAAACAAAATAATTTATGTGCAGTTACATTAATTACATTGTAAATAACAATGAATTACATTTGCCTTCTGCATTCTTATTGAGTCTGTACTTCTGCACTTGGATGTCAGAAAGGATAAAACACACGCCAAATAGTTTTAAAGATTCCTTCCACAAAACCAGCCTGCATGTGCAGCAATAACCTATTATAGGTTTAATAATAATTGACAGTTTAGATTCTGCACTTTCAACATAATTTCTCTGCTTGTTTCAATGAGCTATGAGTGAGAAGCAAATGATCAAAATATAAGGTGGGTGTGTTAAAGTACATGTGTCATGTGGCCAGAGCAGGTTTGAGGATCAATACCATTGGAGCACTTTGTGAATACCAATGCATTGTTTTTAGTGCTTGTGATCAGCTTTGGGCCTGTCACCCTTTATCTCCACCCATTTCACCTAGACGAAGCATTGCATTCCACACAAAGACAGCATGTAGAAATACTACAGCACACAGAAATGGAAACGCCCCTGAACCATCTCTGTCCTGTGTTTTCATTTTAAGGCAGAATTAATTTGCCATATGTTTAAAAAAATACAATTTCTCCATTTTACCATTTCATATGTTGTCTTTGTGCTACTTTCAATTACACACAGGCTTTAAATGATTTGCACATAATTGTATTCTGTATTTATTTCTATTTTGCACAGTGTCCCAACGTATTTGGAAGTGGGGTTGTAGAAATGATAACATTTTCTGTGATAGAGAATCAATTTGCGTGCACTGATGGCAGTGATATAGAACGTGTTCTTGCCCTGATGGGAGATGACGTCAGATGGCTAACTGTGCAAAATTGCTGTTAGATTTACACTCACATCAGTCACATGATCAGATGTGTTAATGCCACAAAGTGGACCAGAACAATCTCTCACTCTCTGCCGGTAACCATTACATCGAAATAGTGCCCTGGGGAGTCTGCAGAACGCAGGAGAGATTGGATTAGTGTGTGTGTGTATGTGTGTGTGTGTGTCTCTGTGTGTGTGTGTGTGTGTGTGTGTGTGAGATGATGCTGTAATAAACTCGCAGAGTTAGCACTGTGAGAGTGCTTTGTTCAGCTGCAGTGGACATAATCAGAGGTTTGCTTTTAAACAATATCAGAATGTGTCCTATGTATGAAAAATGTAAATATCTATGTTATAATAATGTGTCCCATATGTATGATATATATATATATATATATATATATGAGTAACTATATATAATGTTCCATGTGTATTAAGTACATATATGTAATAATATATTCCACATATACCAGATAAATAGTACAATCCCAATTCCAATGAAGTTGGGACGTTGTGTAAAACATAAATAAAAACAGAATACGATGATTTGCAAATCCTTTTCAACCTATATTCAACTGAATACACTACAAGTACAAGATATTTAATGTTCAAACAGATAAACTTTTTTTTTCTGCAAATATTCACTCATTTTGAATTTGATGCCTGCAACACATTCCATAGAAGTTGGGGCGTGTTTACCACTGTGTTACATCACCTTTCCTTTTAACTTCTCAATAAGTGTTTGGGAACTGAGGACACTAATTGTTGAAGCTTTGTAGGTGGAATTCTTTCCCATTCTTGCTTGATGTACAACTTCAGTAGCTCAACAGTCCGGGGTCTGTGTTGTCGTATTTTGAGCTTCATAATGCGCCACACATTTTCAATGGGAGACAGGTCTGGACTGCAGGCAGGCCAGTCTAGTACCCGTACTCTTTTACTACGAAGCCACGCTGCTGTAACACGTGCAGAATGTGGCTTGGCATTGTCTTGCTGAAATAAGCAGGACGTCCCTGAAAACGACGTTGCTTGGATGGCAGCATGTGTTGCTCCAAAACCTGGATGTACCTTTCAGCATTAATGGTGCCTTCACAGATGTGTGAGTTACCCATGCCATGGGCACTAACACACCCCCACACCATCAGAGATGCTGGCTTTTGAACTTTGCACTGATTACAATCCAGACAGTCCTTTTATTCTTTGGCCCGGAGGACACGACGTCCATGATTTCCATAAACGATTTGAAAAGTGGACTCGTCAGACCACAGGACACTTTTCCACTTTGTGTCAGTCCATCTCAGATGAGCTCGGGCCCAGAGAAGCCGGCGGCGTTTCTGAGTGTTGTTGATATGTGGCTTTCGCTTTGCATGGCAGAGTTTTAACTTGCACTTGTAGATGGAGCGACGAACTGAGATCACTGACAGTGGTTTTCTGAAATGTTCCTGAGCCCATGTGGGAATATCCGTTACAGAATGATGTTGGTTTTTAATGCAGTGCCGCCTGAGGGATCGAAGGTCACGGCATACAGAAATTGTATCGAATGGCCTCAGTCAGACTAGTCTATTCTGACTGAGATGTATACATGGACGTACTGAACTCAGATTGAGCTACTAGTCGGATTATTAATGGATAATTCGGGAAGTCTACTGAGAAAGAAACAAAAGAATCATAACATTTACAAATCAAACAAAGAAGCTCCTGGTGTTTTCAGAACAATGGACTGACCATGCCAGAGTCCTGAATGTGTCACTGAATGTGTTTGGGATTATGTGGAGTGGGATATGTAGGATTATGTCATGAGAAGCAGTGGATGCAACCAAGTTTTAAGACTGTACTTTGCAGGTGTGGAAAAATATCCCTGCAGATTTCTTTATCTAGAAAAACTGAAGGCAATTTAAAACGAACATTTTGACTGATAAATGAACAGTGGTGCCTGGCTATTGCATAGCACCATTGTTAATATTATTAATATGTATAACTATCAATATTAATACATGTGTAACTATCTATATGTAATTGTGATTTTCTAAGCCTAATCCCAATCTTAAATAACCTAGGAGAAATTGTTTTCATAATTAAAACATGGGGTTTACACAAGCTGCCTCCCTGCCTCTTCACTCTTTCTCAGAAAGCAGATCAGTCTGGCTTCCCGGCATGAGGATAATGCTCATTAAAACAGGAACACATACAGGAGTCAGTGACGGACACGGGAAACCGGATAACTCCATTCATAAAGCAGGACGAGCTCAGTTCAACTTAGCCAAGCCCAATCCAGAATTAATCATAATGTCAATACAGGTAATATTGACTGCACTAACATGTGCAGCTCAATATAGACTCCAAATATGCTCGAACAACAAAGGAAAGAAAACACAATATCATAAGCAGGATAGTTTCACTGGGATATCAGTAATACCAACCCAGTAGTGTTTTCTTTGTCTTTAGAGGAGGATGGGAAATTTTGTGAGCTTTGTTTGACTTTGACTATTTAAACCTGATCAAAGAAAGAATACGTCTGCTTTTATCTGTATGCGTTCTATTATAGCTTCAATGTGCCAGAACAAAGACGCGTGTGTGCATGTTCTTGTGTCCATGTTTGTCTTTGTGCATGTGTGTAATGCCTCATGTACTATGCAGGAAGAGGCCTTTGAAATGCACAAAACATGGGTGACTCACTCACTTCCATCTTTTCATGTCTAAGTGCTGAACTCTATGCTGCCCAGTGCAACCGGGGCAACAGTGCCCAGGGCAACAAATCAGTCTTTCTCTTAAATCGATTCACGCAAGAGTTCAATTGACCATTAGAATGGTCTCCTTGTTTTAGTGTGCACTCCAGAGCCTGAAACATTTGTGACCAATTTATGAAAATAAGATGAAAACTATGTTAAAACGGTCTGTATTTCAATGAAATGAACCAACTGGATCACCAAAGCAATGGTCTAGCAACACCTTAG
The DNA here is from genome assembly GCF_015220715.1 of Pygocentrus nattereri. Lineage (NCBI taxonomy): Eukaryota > Metazoa > Chordata > Actinopteri > Characiformes > Serrasalmidae > Pygocentrus > Pygocentrus nattereri. Next base: position 20,295,061 of record NC_051237.1, on the reverse strand, counting down.
CAACCACCTGGGATACCACAGCAATGGCCTAGAAACACCTTAGCAATCACATGGGATAGCATAACAATGACCTAGCAATTCTTTAGCCACCACCCCAGGAAAGTACAGCAACAGCCTAGCAACACCTTAGCAAACACCTGGGATAGCATGACTGTGACTTAGTAACACTTTAGCAACCACCAGGATAGCACAGCAACACCTTAGTAACCACCTAGGTTACCAAGGCAATGACCTAGCAACACCTTAGCAGTCATGTGGGATAGCATATCAATGGCCTAGCAATACTTTAAGCACCACCTGGGATAGCACAGCAACAGCCTAGCAACACCTTAGCAACCACCTGGGATAGCATAACTATGGCCTAGAAACACCGAAGCAACCACTTGGGCTAAATGTAGGTTTTCTTGATTTAACTGAAAAGAACATTATTAATTAAATATAATGTATGTATGTTTATTATTATTATTATTATTATTATTTGAGCTTCAGACTTCTGATGTAGAGTAAGGTGGAGTAAGGTGGTAAAAGGAACTCTTGGTTCTATTACCATTACTGTAAAAATATCTCTCTGCAATTAAATTCTAATAATAAATGAAATTCTGAAAAATCGGTGAACCTCCGGTGAACCTCCCCTTTAATACCGGCAGATGTTATCAGCAGCTCTTGTGTGATTGCATTGCTTTGCATGGTGAATGTCAAATCCATTGCTTTGCGTCTGCATTCTAACAAAAGCCATTTATAGCATGTGAAGCATCACTCTCAGGCGAGAGTCAAGAATATCCTGGCAAGGACATTCCTTCAGGGCGGGGTAATGAGGGGATAAAAGGGGGTTAGTGGATTTAGAAGGAGGCAGACGGCAGCGGAGGCCACCTGAAGGTGTAATGTGGTAATAGACTGGGGGAGCATTGGGTCACAGGAATGGATCTTTAGCTTCTCCAAAGTCTGTGAACAGTAAGAGATTAACCTCCCTGTACACATCGCTCAGCATCTGAATTAGAGCCACTCATATATAGACTGCATTAGTGATTGACACAGCACTGTTACGCAGAGAGAAGCTGTGAAAGTGATAGTCTGGCCAAAAATCTAATTTGCACAGTTAATCGCTTACCCCAAATACTGTTGGCCAGCTGAGACATGTTTGTGTCTCAAGTTGGCTTACTCGGTTTAGCTGAGGTGTTTTCCTGTTTGAGTACAAGTTGGAGAAGCTTGACTGTGACATCATGAACCTCGGTGTTACAGAAGCGGACACTCAAACATAAACATGCAGCATTAATGCTTTAAACACTGCTGTTTATTTGATGCTACAATCAAGATATTCCTTAGCTCTGTCCTCAAATTAAAGGCCTATATCTTACATTTTTGTCCTTGCTAGTCATCTAAACTTAGCCAGAACATATAAGTGTGCAGTTTAGCTATGAGGATAATGTGGCTAACACAAGTGGAAGCTTATACTGTTCCAATTACTTACAGCTATGTATATATAAATGTATAAAATGATTAAAAAAATGAAAAGCAAAAAAAAATGGAGATACAAGGTTTTCTTCTGACAGCAGCAATATATATATATATATATATATATATATATACATTATAGTAAGTACACCCCTCACATTTCTGCAAATATTATATCTTTTCATGGGACGACACTAAAGAAATGAAACTTGGATATAACTTATTAGTCAGTGTGCAGCTTATATAGTAGTGCAGATTTACTGTCCTCTGAAAAAAACTCAACACACAGACATTAATGTCTAAATATCTGGCAACACAAGTGAGTCCACCTCACAGTGAACACGTCCAAATTGTGCTCAAAGTCTCAATATTTTGTGTGACCACCATTATTATCTAACACTGCCTTAAACTTCTTGGGCATGAAATTCAACAGAGCTGCACAGGTTACTACTGGAATCCTCTTCCACTCCTCCATGATGACGTCACTGGGCTGGTGGATGTTAGACACCTTGCGTTCCTCCTCCTTCTGCTTGAGGATGCCCCACAGGTGCTCAATTGGGTTTAGGTCTGGAGACATACTTGGCTAGTCCATCACCTTTACCTTCAGCAAGGCAGCTGTCATGTTGGAGGTGTGTTTGGGGTTGGAAAACTTCCATGCGGCGCAGTTTCTGAAGGGAGGGGATCATGCTCTGCTTCAGAAGGTCACAATAGATGTTGGAATTCATGTTCCCCTCAATGAACCACAGCTCCCCAGTGCCGGCAGCGCTCATGCAGCTCCAGACTATGATGCTACGACCACCATGCTTGACTGTAGGCAAGAGACAGTTGTCTTGGTACTCCACACCACGGTTACATCACACATGCTGGACACCATCTGAGCCAAACAGGATATGGTTCCAGTATTCCATATTCTTGGACTGTTTGTCTTCAGCAAACGGTTTCCTGGCTTTCTTGTTCGTCAGTTTCAGAAGAGGTTTCCTTCTGGGATGACGGCCATACAGACCGAATTGATGCATTGTGCGATGTATGGTCGGAGCACTAACAGGCTGACCTCCCACTTCTTCAACCTCTGCAGCAATGCTGGCAGCATTCATGTGTCTATTTTTTGAAGCCAACCTCTGGATATGACGCTGGAATCAACTTCTTTGGTCAACCCTGAGGCCTGTTCCGAGTGGAACCTGCCCTGGAAAATCGCTGTATGACCTTGGCTACTGTGCTATAGCTCAGGTTCAGGGTGTTAGCAATCTTCTTATAGCCTAGGCCATCTTTGTGGAGAGCAACAATTCTATTTCTCACATCCTCAGAGAGTTCTTTTCCATGAGGTGCCTTGTTGAATATCCAGTGGCCAGTATAAGCGAATTGTACCCTAAACACCAAATTTAAGAGCCCTGCTCTTCACACCTTGAACCTTGTAACTCTAATGAGTCACATGATACCAGGGAGCTACAACGACACGATTGGGCACAATTTGGACCTGTTCACTGTGAGGTGAACTCACTTGTGTTGCCAGCTATTTAGACATTAATGGCTGTGTGTTGAGTTCTTTTCAGAGGACAGTAAATCTACACTGATATACAAGCTGTGCACTGACTAATTTAAGGTTTATCCGAGTTTTATTTCTATAGTGTCGTCTCAAGAAAAGATATACAATATTTGCATAAATGTGAGGTGTGTACTTTTGTGAGATACTGTATATATATATATCTACCAGGGCTATACAGTCCATATATATATTTATATATATGGACTGTATAGCCCTGTGTGATGTTGTGAAACAATGTTTACTACATCAAACTAATTTATTTGGTAGAATGTGAGAAAAATACAGTTTTCTATGAAATGGGCTACAAATAGAAAAGTGTTTAAAACCTATACAGTTGGTTTTCCAGTGCATATGTCACGGTAGTAGTCAGATAGTACAGTTGCAAATTTGTCCTCAAATTAAAGGCCCATATCTTACATTTTTGTTCTTGCTAGTCATCTAAATTTAGCCAGAACATGTAAATGTCGGGTCCATAGCCTAAATTTTTTTGTATTTATTTTTCTTCTGAAGTTCACTTTTAACATTTGTGTGAGTTTATTTACCTAAAATAATCAAAATGGTTTACATTACCATTTTACAACCTGTTTTTAACCCTCTTTATATCATGGAATTGAACTAGCTGTTTTTGTTATTGTGCCTCCAAGACTAATATTTGTAAATGAGCTCTGTTCTGATTGGCTGCCTCATCCAAAAAGCAGGTCTGTAACACTCATAACATCTGCATAAAAGGGTAAACTGCAGGCTCACTGCTGAGTTTCCATATATGGATTGTATGGGCTGGCATGTTTTGGGACAACGTTTACTACATCAAATTAATCTATTTTTTTCAGATGAGGAACATCCACTTCTCCATGATATGGGCTCTTTAAAATCTTGTGTGGTGGTGATGTGTTTTTTACTCAGTGGTCTGGTGGACCCGCCGCATTATTGTTTTTAAAGTCAATACAGCTATTAACAAATAATTTAAAAGTTTCAAATATTACAAGTGGTCTGAGTAGGGCTTTCCTTTAGCAGCTGTAGCCAGTCAGCAGCCTGTCCATGTTGTCCATCCTGACACACAAACACACACACACACACCTATACAAGCACATATACACACAGTTACACACACTAACAGCAGGCCATGTAGGAGGAGAACAGAACGAAGGGACACAGCACGTCCACACTTTTACTCCCTGTGGGTTCAGCCCAGCACCACATGTGTAATATAAATGTATAGGGGTGAACAGAGTGGAGTCATTGAAATGTATTTTATAAGATCTTCACAGAAAATGAACAAAGGCCAAGGAATCTGAGGCTGAATTAATAATAAATATTTTGTTCTTTTGGTAAACTTTAAAAAAATGGGTCCCACAGACCTGAACACCACACAAGGGTTAAACACTGATGTTAAAAACCTAAAGGGCTGGAATTACAGTGCATTTGGCCTAAATATGATTCAGAATTTTGAATTGGAAATGTGAGGCTATAGTGGTCAGATATTACAACTATAGGAGGAAATGCCAGGTGTTCTGTCAGGGTCGGTCTCAGAAAGACACTGTCCCCGCCTGTCCTCTGCCCACATTCCCCTGAATCAGCTTGGTCTCAGGGGAGCCGTTTCGAGCAGGATGTTTCAGCCACTCCAGGTATTCTTATTCTGCTCAACCTGTCGAGGAGGGCGTGACTAAAAAAGGTTATTGCATTATTGGATAATTTAATATTGAAAGAGGCAGGGATATTTTCAGCGAACGTTTATATCCTTTTCCCTCTGCTCCCGATGTCCCTCACTCTCATATAGTAAGGTGTTTGAGTCTTGCCTACTAATGAGTCTATTTGTCACTCCAGTGCTGCCAGCAAGAACAGCTAACTTCATCTAATTTCCTCTGGAACTGATTAACTATGCCCCCTCCATCCACCCGGGCTTGTTTTTCCACATATTAAACATTCACGCACTGGAATCGCACGCAGCCCAGAGCTGTAACACAATAGAGGTCACTCACACTCACATGCATGCGCACACCATCTGGACTCACTGACTCACTTCATTTGAAAGGCCTGAGTCGTGCTAATCAGGTCTGAATGGGCCTTAAGTTCTAGGTGAAAGAGCTAACATGGAGCAGCTACTACCTTCAAGGAGCTGCTCGGAGTGCCCTGTACTTATACATCTTTTAAAGAAGCTAACATGAATATTGCACAATTACACAAATCAGCGTTGTGCTGTACATTAAGACTAATCATTTTGTCCTTGCTAATCATCTAAACTCAGCCACAACATGTAAATATGCAGTTTAGCTATAAGGCTAATGTAGCTAACACAAGTGGAAGCTTATACCCCACCAATTGCTTAGCTACAGTAGCCTGAGCTCTGATGTGACTAGCTGCTTCATTCAGAAAGCAGGGCTTATAACTTCTGTGTGAATGGGCGGGGCTTATCTGCTGCTTTCATGACATCACAAAAACAGTGAATTGAAAATGAACTGTTTTTGCAGCTTAGCTTCCATATATGGACTGTATGGACCTGAATATGCCTTGAAAGAAAGTTTACTACATCAAACTAATTTATTTAGAAAAAAAATGTGAGAAAAATGCAGTTTTATACTAAATGGGCTCTTTAAAATGGCCTTGACAATGTACTACAGAAAAATATTTAAAGCCTAAACAGTTGGTTTTCCAGTGCATATTGGCATGGACAGCAATTTTACAATTGGAAATGTAAGATTAGTGGTCAGATATTGCAGTTATGGGGGAAATTTCAGGTATTCTGCCAGATTCAGACTCAGAAGGGCGCTGTCTAAATGTATACTAGCATAAATATTACACACAAATAGATCCGCAATGTGCTGTACTTTAACATTATTTATTTTGTCACTGCTAGTCATTGAAACCTAGACAGAACATGCAGATGTACAGGTGCAGTGGATGTGTTAACTATGAGGCTAATGTGGCTATCAATTAGTGAAAGCTTGTTCCCCTCCAATTGCTTAGCTGCATCAGCCTCATAGGTCCACTCTAAAACTAACAAAGCAAATTCAAACATGGATCATCTCTTAGCTGATCAGCTATATTTGAGGAAAGAGAGAAATTTTGAGGTGTGAATTTTTATTTATTTATTTCTATTTGCCATTCAGGCCTAAAGCTGGCTTTTACCAGCAAACCTCATTAGTCAGCCTTCATCAACACTGCACAGACAGCTTTGGCATCTGTTTATCTCCCTCTTACTCATTATGCAGCATTTTCAGACAACCTGAAACAAGACATACTGTATGTATTTTTATTTTAAAGTCTCAAAGAGGCAGTTTGCTTGAAATGTAACATGAGTGACTACAAACAAAAAAGCATCATCGTCATTACTGACTTTTTTAAGAGGTGCTCTTTAATACACCACCTAAAATAATATACAAATTTTTGCTGTTGTCAGGAAAAAAACCTCGTATCTCCATTTTTTGTCATTTTTTATTTTTTGGCATAATTTGAAAAGTTCCTCTTTACATTGTGTGTAAATTTCATGAGGATTGGACCAAAAAAAATGACCCAAAATGACCCAAAAAGTCTGGTTCCATTAACTTACATTAAAAGTAAAGTATGTTTTTCCTCTCCTTCCTTCTCGTTTTGGAGATACAAGGTTTTCTTCTGCCAACAGCGGAACTGACACATCATTATTTAATAGTTCTGAAGTTTGATGAGTTGGAACAGACACATTTGCACTTGTAAAATCTTTTGCAAAAAAATATAGTGAAAAATCTGAGTGCACTGATCTTTTGGTCCAATATTTCACATACTGCACAGCATTACAGCCGTTAAAGCAGAACCAATTAAGCTCTCTTGAACTCCCATTCAAACACAACAACAAGGCTTTAAAACTTAACACAGCTACACCACTGAGAGACCCAGTGAAATGTCTCTTTGTTGAAATGTGTAGTAAATGTGTAGTAGGACTTTAAAGGGCCTCTATTCTCTATTTATCTCCATTAATACCACTAGTATGGTTGAGGATATGTGAATGTCTTGTTTTTTGTAACAGTACACAAATAGTGCATTCAAAACAAGCTTTCTGCAGTTGAGTTTCATACGCGGACTGTACAGACCGGAGAGTACATTATTGAAAAAATAATAAAACAAACAATGGCAGTAAGCAGGGGTGTGAGCTCAACTCCAGTTATGAATTTGATGGCTTGAGACTCGACTCGGCAATATTGCCGATTGGGGCAGTCTAGGGATCTGGCCCTGTGACCGGAAGGTTGCCGGTTCGATCCCCAGGGCCGACAATCCATGACTGAGGTGTCCTTGAGCAAGACACCTAACCCCCAACCGCTCCCCGGGTTCTGTGGATAGGGCTGCCCACTGCTCCAGGCAAGTGTGCTCGCTGCCTCCTAGTGTGTGTGTTCATTGGTGTGTACGTGGCGTTTCACTTCATGGATGGGTTAAATGCGGAGGTGGAATTTCCCCTTTGTGGGATCAAAAATGATCACTTATTACTTAAAAAAAGACTCATCACTCGGACTTTGACTCAGACTTGGGCCTCATGACGAAAAGACTCGAGACCCAAAGTGGAAAAAAACGCAGAGAGAGTCTGACTGCAGACAGGACTTTACACAGCCGGTTAGTTTTCATGTGAACAGATAATTTCCTGCCATAAATGTAATATACATCAGCGTCCTCATCTGTCTGTTTCTGTGTTTATGCTTGGATTATTTAATTTTGGAGGACAAGTGAGGCATTAGAGCTCAAATTCGCCTCCACAAGCTAGAAACAAGTGAACCCTCAGTAGCATTAATAAGCCCAGCTCAGCTTTTAAACTCTTACTAGATAAATTTACCAGAAGTGAGTATTTTCTCATGACAGTAAAGCAAAAGAAACAGCACTTTCTATTTGACCAATTGTAATGGGTTCTGTCGGTAAAATAAGTGCAGCATTCACGACGAGGCTGACCTTAACTTTTTTTCACCACCTTCAGATTTGCTGTTCCACCTTAAATGGTACAGCAGGCACTGGGATGTATGTAGGCCATATAGGGGGACAACAGAGTGAAGCGACACAGCACCTCCACACTTTTATTCTCCATAGGTTCAGCCCAACACCACATGTGTAATATAAATGTGCGGGGGGTGAACAGAGTGGAGTCACTGAAAAAGTGTCATTTTATTTTATTTATGTTCACAGAAAATGAGCAAAGGCCAAGAAGTCACTGGGATGTAACTGCTGCCATGTAGGGGGAGAATGGAGTGAAGGACAAAGCACCTCCGCACTTTTACTCCCCACAGGTTCACCCCAACACCACAGTGTGAAGTCACTGAAAATGGGTTGTTTTATAAGTTCATCACAGAAAATGGGCACAGGCCAAGGAATCTGGGGTTGCAGTAATAATAAATTGCATCAATTTTTTATTTTGGTAAACATTGAAAATCCCACAGACCCCAAATCCACACAAGGGTTAATCCTATTAGAACCGGGAGTTGACTTGAGACTCACCTCTACTGACTTGGGACTTGACTCGGAACTTGAGTGTCAAGACTTGAGACTTACTGTTACTTGTAACTTAGTGAATTGTTCCCAACTCTGCTAATAACAAACTCTTTTACTTAAAAAGTTTGTTTTTACACAATATGGGCTCTTTATGTTCAATATAGTCTATTGTGATATAATTGCCCACCATATGTGACATACTCCACACCATGTGGGTGCATGCTCCAATAGCGTTATTCTGTGTTGGGGAGTGGGGTCAGTTATAGTGGGTTGTGTTTACCATGGAGTGGAATGGCCTGCCTGCTCTGCAGCTGTGTTTGTATGTGTCTTTCTTTTGGTGTTTCAATAAAACAGCACTATTTGAAGTGGAATCATGGCCTCCTCTCTGTTTTACTCTATGCCAGCACAAAAGTATACTAGCCCCCAACTGCACATTGCATTAGCCTACATTGCTGAGAGCGCTTCATCTCTGGTGTTTGGAAGAAGATAAGGTCGACATGTCCTGTCTCGAGAGATGACGCCTGCTCCACATTCTATATTCTATCTGAATCTCAGTGCACAGATAAGACTGTATGGGACCCATTTATGGTTATGGAATATATCAGGCTGAAATGGAGTGATTAATTGCTGATGCTTTACACTTGATGAATGAAAGTGTAATATGAGCAATGTTGCTGTGATTTATCAGAGGAAAGAAGGTAGAAATATACATTGAGACACACTTTACATGCACACAAACAGGCTTGTTCAGACAGGTAGCTCAAATCTGATGTTTTGATTTATTTGATCTTCTTCTTCTTTCGGCTGCTCCCTTTAGGGGTCGCGACAGCGGATCATCTGCCTCCATCTTGCCCTATCCACTGCCTCCTCTACTTTCACACCAACCATCTCCATGTCCACCTTCACTACATCCATAAACCTTCTCTGAGGTCTACCTCTTCTCCTTCTACCCGGCAGCTCCATCTCCAACATTCTTTGCCCAATATATCCACTATTCCTCCTCAACACATGTCCAAACCACCTCTCTGGCTTTATCTCCAAACTGCTCATTTCTAATCTTGTCCAGCCTGGTCACTCCCATCGAAAATCTCAGCATCTTCATCTTTTAGACAGAGCCACAGTCTCCAAACTGTACATCATAGCAGGACGCACTACTGTCTTGTAAACCTTCCCTTTCACTCTTGCTGCTATGCTTCTGTCACACATCAGCCTTGACACCCGTCTCCACCCACTCCATCCTGCCTGCACCCTCTTCTTCACCTCTTTTCTACACTGTCCATTGCTCTGGATGGTTGACCCAAGATATTTGAAGTCATCCACCTTTACGACCTCTACTCCTTGCATCTTCACACACATGTATTCCGTCTTGTCTCTACTGACCTTCATTCCTCTCCTCTCCAGTGCAAACCTCCACCTCTAGATTTTTTTATAAAAATCATAAGAAACACTTTCTAAAATTTGCTTGCTATTCCACACACACACACACACACACACACACACACACACACACACACACACACATATATACACATATACATATACATATACATATGTTGTTGTTGGAACAAAAACTCGTATCTCCACTTTTTTGATTTTCAGTTTTTGACATAATTTGACAGTGCATGTTGGCACTTTATATTGTGCATAAGTTTCATGAAGGATGGACCAAAAAAAATTCTGGTTCCATTGACTTACATTGAAAATAATGTAGGTTTTTCCTTCTCCTGTAACGTTACCATTTTGGAGATCATTTTGGAGATCCTGAGAGCAGCGATACATATATATATATATATATATATATATACATATATCCATCCATTTTCTAAGCCGCTTCTCCGTCAGGGTCGTGGGGGGGTGCTGGAGCCTATCCCAGCAGTCATCGGCAGGATACACCCTGGACAGGTCGCCAGTCATATATATATATATATATATGTGTGTGTGTGTGTGTATAGAAAAACATGCCATTTTAATACCCTTGTAACCTAGCAAATCAGATTCTGGTCTTGGGGGGGTGGGGGTGACAAAATGTTATGACTGATATATCAACAAGGACCCCCAAGCTCCCAAAAAGTGAAATATCTTTCTTTTTTTCCAAAATAGACTGTGTAACAAAAATTTGGCCCCCCTGGCCTATTCAGTTTGTTGTGATCTATTATAGTGCAATGTGAGACATTCATAGTTTCCGCATCAGTTTCTTTTAGATTGCCTAAATATTAATAAATCACATTAGTGTCCTTAGAATCAAATGAGGCAGAATCACTGTTTCTTGCCAAATATATCGCATAGTGTAATATGTATATTGCATGTTATAAATATATGGAATTTGTCTTGATGAGTGTTCAATATATGGCCTGTAACATGCTGAACAGATCAGACAAACACACAGGCTATGGATAATTATTAATATAATTAATATAATAATATAATAATATAATAACTATCATACACAGTATAATAGTTTTTATATTCCAGGATGATATGAGCTAATATAGTAGAGACTGATACAGAGGCACACTCAACTAATTGCACATCATTTGCATAATTTACATCATTGAGTTCTCTCCAAATTATAATGTTTGCCTGAGGAATGCCTTATTGGATGACCTTTGGCCATATTTCATATGTGCATATAGGCTTCGCTTCATACATCATTCACTCATGATTCACTCACCTCAATTAAATAATTAACCACAATGTCTGGAATTAAAGGTCCACACCTGACAGTCAGCTCATTAAAACGGGGTATTTATAGCGCCTTCCACACGGCTGAGATTAAAATATAACCAGGAGACAACAATGCATTAGCATTAGCCATTCAATTTCATAGTGGCTGTCTCAACATGCATAAAGCAAAAGATTTAAGGCTGACATGTTGGCAGTTAAGCTAGATACTAACATTTGACTCTGGACTGACTAATAATCAGAGCCATAATCTACAGTTACCTTCCAAATTCCACACACTAAGGTACAAAAAAGAATGATTTATACAGTGCATTTAAAACAACAGAAGAGTTTTACAACAAACTGTGTATTTTTTAAATTAAATTAACTAATCATGCACTGAAATGTGTTGCATTGAATGTACTTGATTCAAATATAGACATGAGTTCCATATTAATAAAGTACATTACCTTAACACAGTTATTCCCAAAAGTAACTAAAAAGAATGGCTGTAATTGTGTTGATGTTTACTCTAGAATAAACAGAAATGTACGGGAGCCCATTCCTGCAAAAATGCTTCTGGCAGCCATATGTCAAAATATTGACGTAGTATTTTATAATAATTACTTATTTTCTCAAACTATTTACTTAGTATCTTGTAAGTAAGTCAATATTTTGAGAAAACAAGTCATGGTTTTGAGATGGTACGTCAGTATTTTGAGAAGAAAAGTCAATATTTTGAGATAGTAAGTCAATATTTTGAGAAGATGATACATTTTTATGAGATACTACATCAATATTTTGACAAAACAGGTCACTGTTTTGAGATACTAAGTCAATACTTTGACAAAATAATTCATTCATTGTTGATATTCTGAAACACTACTGCCAGAAACAGGGAAAGAGTAACATAGTTGATGTTTTTCTACTCCACTTGGTGAAAATAGGGTCCAATGTGCAGCATACTTTTTTATCTTTACCTACTAATATTTATTACAAAGTATACTTTTTTATAGCTTCTCAGTTCAAAGTGACAAAATGTTATTTACACAGTGTAACGTTGTGGAGTGTTGAGGAGGCGGACGCATATGTGGAGAAAAGCGAGATATATTATAGGCAAATCCAGAATCAGGGTCAACACGGTCCAGGGTCAGAGAGCCAACACAGAGAGCAGGAGGGACAGACATATGAAACAGAAACACAGAAATCCAAGCAATACATACACCTCAAACACCAAACAGCATAAACAAATCAAACATATCAAACAAAGACCAGCACTAGACTAGGTAAAACACAGGGCTCAAATACAAACAGGCATAACGAGAGTTCACAAGACACAGGTGGAAAACAGGTGGGAACAATCAAGGGTGGAGTCAAGAAACAAGTGGGCAGAACAGGGAGGAAACAAAACAAAGAAGCACATGGACATGTAAACAAATGCACATGGAAGACTGAGAGGGGCCAATCGTGACAGTAACCTCCCGCAAGGTGTATGGCTCTGAAGTGCGTCAAACAAAACAAAACCAAACACAGACACAAGGGACCAAAAATAGGGACAGAACTAAACAGGGAAAGGAACTGGGGTGAAAAGAGCAGGAAAAGGACACAGGACATGAGGAACAGAAGAAGGCACAGGCACAGGAAACAGGGCAGAAACACAAACAGACGCAGAACACGGAACAGGAGCTAAAGGCACAGGCACAGAAACAGGAACACAAGCAGACGCAGAACACGGAACAGGAGCCGAAGACACAGGCACAGAAACAGGAACACAAGAAGACGCAGAACTTGGAACAGGAGCCGAAGGCACAGGCACAGAAATAGGAGAGACAGCACCAGACACAGGAACAAATGAAATACGAACAGACTGAGGATGAAACAAAGGCTGAGAGGGAGGACGAGGAGGCACAACACAAAACGATGCCGAATGAGGGACGACAGAAGGCACAGCAGGACAAGGAACACAAAAACGCAACACAGACCATGCAAAAGACAAAGGAACAGGAACCAAAACAGACACCGGGACAGAAACTGACACACAAACAGACACCAGGACAGAAACAGAAGGAGAGACTGGAACAGAAACCACAACAGCAACAGGTACAGACACAACAGTAGGTAGCAAAACGACACCAGGAACAGAGGAGGGCAAAAAAGAAGGAACAGAAAAAACAGGGGACATAGAAGTAGACACAGGCGGAACAGAAGGCCCACGGGGAGCAGCAGACCCAGAAGAGGGCGGGATGGGTGGGAACAAAGGGGCTGTGATGTCCATGGAGACAGGCAGACCTGCAGCGACGTCCATGGAGGCAGGTGGACCTGCAGCGACCTCCAAGGAGGCAGGTGGGCTTGCAGCAACGTCCATGGTGACAGTCGGCAGGTCTGGAGGTATGGTGACAGGTGGCGGGTCCAGATGCATGGCGACAGGCAGCGGGCCTGGAGGCGCCGCGCCAGGCAGCGGGTCCAGAGGCACGGAGTGCGGCCAGGGGATCAGGAACTTGGGCGGCGTCCACAAAGCCAGTAACTGGAACAGGCGGGATGGTGTCCACAATGCCGGGAATGGACTGAGGCAACAACCTGGAGGAACAAACAGAAACAGAAACCACTCGGCCACTCCCAAGGCTCACCCGAGCTATGGGAAGCTTGCAGTGGCACTTGAGAACGAGCTGAGAGCCGTAAAAAGGGTTTTCTGAATATTCCTTCTGTCTCACCTCGTCTTGCGCTACAGGTCGCTCTTCCCTGCAGCGTTGCTCAAGACGGGTGGACCCTAGGTGCATACCTGAGCTCTCGTTGTCATGACACAAGACGGGATGGTCCTTTTTACAGGAATGACGAGACGCTCGTGTACCCTCAGTGCCAGGGGATTTGCTGTCTCTGCTTTGGTGGCATGGGGACACTCAGGTAACTCAGGCTGCATAGAAACAGCTGGAGTTTTGTCCCAATGGAATAACCACATACCAGAATCTCGCTTTCTCACTGCTTCCTTTGGCAGCTGGTATTTCTGTAACGTTGTGGAGTGTTGAGGAGGCGGACACATATGTGGAGAAAAGCGAGATATATTATAGGCAAATCCAGAATCAGGGTCGAAATGGTCCACGGTCAGAGAGCCAACACGGAGAGCAGGAGGGACAGACATATGAAACAGAAACACAGAAATCCAAGCAATACATACACCTCAAACACCAAACAGCATAAACAAATCAAACATATCAAACAAAGACCAGCACTAGACTAAGAAAAAACTCAAATACAAACAGGCATAACGAGAGTTCACAAGACACAGGTGGAAAACAGGTGAGAACAATCAAGGGTGGAGTCAAGAAACAAGAGGGCAGAACAGGGAGGAAACAAAACAAAGACACACATGGACATGTAACTTTACTGTACAAACAACAGAAATGCTTTATAATGTGCAGCCAAGTGTGCATTTGAATATGGACACACTAATAACCAGAGCCATAATTTTACAGTGACAGTAATGTGTGATCTATAGTATAGACAATATTATATATGTTTGTATAATGTACAGCACAGACATAACACAAAATAAAATGATATAATGAAAAACATAATAGACAATGAAATGATATAAAGATGTGGGGGCAGAGACAAAGGGACAGAGGGGAGGAGATGGAAGAGAGTGGGATGAAGCAGCAGGAGGCGAGTGGTCAATTTGGCTGCCAGGTTGAAGTGACGGAAGGTCCAGTGTTGAGAGTGGGTGGAGGAATGGAGAGGTAGGAGGGAAAATCAATACAACTACACCTATTACTCTCTACTTTTGGCCTTGGTCAATACAACACCGCTAATGAGATTTGCTCACGAACAATCTTCATTTTTATCCAGAGCCATTATTTCTAGTAGGCAGATTGAAAATATGTCTCTAATAAGCACTGAGCATGCAGCATTATGTCTTGGGTCCATTGTAATGATGCTACAGCAGCTTAATGTGAATACAAAGGCATGGATTACATTATGGTCAGATTTGAATGATGATATTATGAGAGAAAGTGTTGATGTGCGGAGAGTACCAGTATTATGTAATTAACGCATCATCACTGTCATAGCAAAACCTTATATGGCGACTTTATAGAAGATACTAAAACCACTCTTAACCTTAAAAGGAGATTCCACTGATTTTCTGAAATTTCTGCATAAAAAACTCAGGTAAGATGCAAACAAAGTCATTGAGAGTGGTTTGATTGGAATGCTGTGTCCTAGAGAACCATAATGAGAATTGGTCCCAGTGGTGGTGATAGGAACCTGACGTCCAAAGGGTTTAATGCTCCCAAGAGCTTCCTCACAGAAGGTTATTGCATGAAATGGTTATAAATGCACTCCATGATGCCTGGGTACATGCAGGGCACTGAAGAGCAAAAATAGTGACCAAAGAAAACAGATTTATTCACTATTTAACCATCATCAATATTACATATAAAAACTTGATGTGTAGGTTCATTAGTGCTTTTGAATAGTAAATAAAATGGCTATATTTGTGCTGTACCCCTCTGCCACCACACACACTAGTGGGCAGTGAGCACACTTGCCCGGAGCAGTTCTATCTGTTGGGGGTTAGGTGCCTTGCTCAAGGACACCTCAGTCACATACTGTCAGCACTGGGTATCAAACCGACGACCTTCTGGCCACAGGGCTGGTTCCGTAACCTCCAGCCCATGACTGCCCCAATGATCCTTGCTTACAAAGCCAAAAATGGACCAGCCCCTACCTACTGGCAATGGTCAAAACCCGAACTGTACCTCGAACCCATTGAGCTTGAAGTACAGTTTGGCTTGACCTGCCATCCTCCAAGACACATGGAAGACAAGCATTGTCCTGGCACCCAGGGGTCAGTGTCTCTTGTGGTCTTTAAATGCCACATCTGTTTTTACAGTACTTAAGTGAGCTAAGTACTCGTTAAAATGTATTGTATTGCACTGTGTTTGACTCTGTTTCTTTTTCTGGGCTTTTGTTTCTAGTGGTGTCTGAGCTCAGGAGCAGCTTTCTCTCTAACCTATTTGTGACTAGCCATGATACTTTCTCTGAGTTGATGACAAAGCACTTATGTAAGTCGCCCTGGATAAGAGCGTCTGCTAAATGCTGTAAATGGAAAAGTCTGTACATATAGCGAGCCCTGGTTCCTATCACCACCACTGTAAAGAAATCAGGGTCAACAACTTTTCCAGCAATGAACCACTTCACATCAAACACCTCTGAATGAATTAGTTAACATTTCAACGACTTAATTATGCAGATTTTTTTAAAGATCATTTTTAATGTATGTTAATACAAAGAGATTAACATGCTTGACATAACGTAACATTAACATAAATTAGAAAGAAATAATGTTGGACCATTTCTATCAATCCATTCATCTTGAAATGGGCAAAAGGGCAGCTGGTGTCTTCAAACAGCATGAAGCAATGA
The DNA here is from genome assembly GCF_015220715.1 of Pygocentrus nattereri. NCBI lineage: Eukaryota > Metazoa > Chordata > Actinopteri > Characiformes > Serrasalmidae > Pygocentrus > Pygocentrus nattereri. The sequence goes on along the minus strand of NC_051237.1, from coordinate 20,278,542 downwards.
GGCGTTGATGTGACTGCAATGGCATGAAAATGAAAGATAAAATATCTAAATTTGGATATTTTTGTGCATACGTGCACATCTGCACTGCAGACATATGCAGTGGTGCATGCTTTTGCACATGTGGGTGGACTGGTCTAAATACTGGCTCTCTTTCTCTCTGTTTTTGGGTTACATAAGACAACGTCCCTTCTTCTCCTAATGCAGCTGCTGGGAAAACCTGGATGAAGTGGCTTAAAGCCCAAAATACTGTCTCAGTCAGTATCTCTCTCCCTCTCTCTCTCTCTCTCTCTCTCTCTCTCTCTCTCTCTCTCTCTCTCTCTCTCTCTCTCTCTCTCTCTCTCTCTCTCTCTCGGTTAAAGGGGGTAGGACTTTAATATTTATAAAGGTTATAATCCACGTGGTGTGAGTGGTGGGATGTCGCAGGCATTACGTAACACCTAAGTGTTCATCGAGTGTGTTTTTTTTTCTCTTTCTATATTTAGCCGATGAGTAGGTGGCAGCAGAAACTGCTGTTGTTCAAGGACTATTCTTAACATCTTTCTCTTTTTGCATTTGGTTTGATTGTTTTGCAAAGGACACCACCCTCTTGGATGCAAGATAGCCTCCCCTCGCTTGTTTTCTTAAAATAAGGCATCATTGGACAGATCTCAGCAAAAACCACAGACTGCTTTTAATACAGAAAGCTGTGGAGGACACATTCACACTGTGTGTCAAACTAACAAAGCAACAGGGATCCCATACATATGGAAGCAGTGCGGCCATTATAGTTTGTGAGTAAGAACTCACAGCTGACGTAACGCTGATGAAACCATGCCCTCCCTCTTTCCCTCTCCTTTAACTGCACTCCTTCATTTTCATTCAGTATAGGCTCCCTTTTCTTTGCACAGCAATTATACTGGTGAATTGGCACACAAAAGGTGTGAAAGCACTTAATTAACACTGTATTTATGGCTTTGCCTTAGGCCCTATCAGAGCAAGATTAGTTTCTCCAAAGGTTTAGTAATTTAAGTGATTATTCGCAAGATTTGAATCCAGTCTGAATCTGCAGTGTGTGTAGTTTTACAGTCTGACTGTAATAATTGTGGAGTGATTTTAATCCAGTATGAATCTGCAGTGTGTAGTTTTACAGTCTGACTGTAATAATTGTGGAGTGATTTTAATCCAGTATGAATCTGCAGCGTGTGTAGTTTTACAGTCTGACTGTAATAATTGTGGAGTGATTTTAATCCAGTCTGAATCTGCAGTGTGTGTAGTTTTACAGTCTGACTGTAATAATTGTGGAGTGATGTTAATCCAGTATGAATCTGCAGTGTGTGTAGTTTTACAGTCTGACTGTAATAATTGTGGAGTGATTTTAATCCAGTATGAATCTGCAGTGTGTAGTTTTACAGTCTGACGATAATAATTGTGGAGTGATTTTAATCCAGTATGAATCTGCAGTGTGTGTAGTTTTACAGTCTGACTGTAATAATTGTGGAGTGATTTTAATCCAGTATGAATCTGCAGTGTGTGTAGTTTTACAGTCTGACTGTAATAATTGTGGAGTGATTTTAATCCAGTATGAATCTGCAGTGTGTAGTTTTACAGTCTGATGGTAATAATTGTGGAGTGATTTTAATCCAGTATGAATCTGCAGTGTGTGTAGTTTTACAGTCTGACTGTAATAATTGTGGAGTGATTTTAAACCAGTATGGATCTGCAGTGTGTGTAGTTTTACAGTCTGACTGTAATAATTGTGGAGTGATTTTAATCCAGTCTGAATCTGCAGTGTGTAGTTTTACAGTCTGACGGTAATAATTGTGGAGGGATTTTAATCCATTGTGAATCTGCAGTGTGTGTAGTTTTACAGTCTGACTGTAATAATTGTGGAGTGATTTTAATCCAGTATGAATCTGCAGTGTGTGTAGTTTTACAGTCTGACTGTAATAATTGTGGAGTGATTTTAATCCAGTATAAATCTGCAGTGTGTGTAGTTTTACAGTCTGACTGTAATAATTGTGGAGTGATTTTAATCCAGTATGAATCTGCAGTGTGTGTAGTTTTACAGTCTGACTGTAATAATTGTGGAGTGATTTTAATCCAGTATGAATCTGCAGTGTGTGTAGTTTTACAGTCTGACAGTACTTATTGTGGACTGAACGGTCTTCTGTAATTGGTTGAACCAGAAGCCTCCTCAGCAATCATATTCCTTTTCTAATACACCTCACACTAATGAAATGAACTAATGAATTACTGGGGTTGAAACTCACATCCTGGTGGGGTAATTGCCTAGTCCATTGCATCACTTACAAGCTCCTAACATGACTCCCTAAATGCACTATATTACAGTATTAAAGTGTATAATATATTATATTCGTTATAAGGTTTGTTGTAACATCATCTAAAAAAAATCCCCTTAACATCAGGAGATTGTGAGTTAAGACCCTAATGATCCACGACTGTCCATATCTGAAAGCCCAAGAGGAGAAAATGTCTGGCGGTACTGTATGACAGAAAGAGCTCATGGGTAACTATGTAAAAATCAAATTCTATATTGTTCACTTAACTGAGAAACTAAAGGAGAGTTTGACTGAACTTAGAACTTTGAGTTGGCTGTTTCTTAACTCAAGAAAGCAATGTAATCAGTTAGTTTATAGGAAAAGCTGACTTATTATTTTTTGTATGGTGTGGGCTATGACCTTTAAGTCGTGGGCTGGAGGTTAGGGATCTGGCCCTGTGACTGGAAGGTTGCCGGTTCGATCCCCAGGGCCGACAGCACATGACTGAGGTGTCCTTGAGCAAGACACCTAACCCCACCGCTGCCCACCGCTCAGGGCAAGTGTGCTCACTGCCCCCTAGTGTGTGTGTTCACTAGTGTGTATGTGGTGTTTCACTTCATGGGTGGGTTAAATGCGGAGTTGGAATTTCCCCGGTTGTGGGATCAAAAAAGTATCACTTACTTACTTACTTAATTTGGGGGATATCTGTTGAAATCCGTTGGGGATGTTATACAGATACTTTATACCATACCAATGTACCAATCAAACCCTGACAAATGACACTACACAGCTTCCTCTGGTAAAGCTTTTACAGCTCCAGTAGCTTTGGTTGAAGAGATTTGTGTTCATTACCATTCATCATTACCATTCATCATTACCATACATCTTACGTGGTCCCGTTATAAGAGGACAGTGCTAAGTATAGATGCGAATGGGGTCCAAGACGCACTGGGATCTGATCTTTTATACTGTCTTTCCAGGTGGGGACACTTATGACCACGTAATATTTGTAGTGTGAACACTTAAGTGACCTGGTGTGTCCCAGACAGCAGCACCACAAGAGGGACGAAAGCAGCTGCTTGCATAACGTCTTATCTCTCTCAGGGTTGCTTATATGTTATGTTAGCATTGCATGCAGACTAAATTTATGTAAGAGCTCATACAAACAAGATCTTGCAGGACATTATTGTTTAATAATAAATGTGGTGAGAGACTGACATAGTAAATTTGTCTGGTACCCTTCATCTCCAAATCAGATAATAATTGGTCACTGGAGACGCATTGGAGACTCATGGAAATAGGCATTATTTATTATGTATTTAAGCTTTTTATCGACTGGTATGTGCCTGGCTTCCTCCGGGAAGGCTAGTAAAGTTTGACATTGACAGTGACAGATTGCATGGTCAATGACCAAAGGTGTTCCTACACAACTTTCCACATGATAGAAATATTGTGATCTTTGATGCTGTAATGATGGGTCAGAGTGCTGTAGGAGTATAGCGCTGTACTGCAGCCCTGCAGCAGATTTTATTATAGGCTGTAAGATCATTATCGGAGCCGACTTCCTTCACATCAGCTTTTCTGCAGAAAATGGGGATTTAAGGAGCAGATGAAAAGACCTGCAGGGAGAGGAGACGCTTAGGACTGACCTAGATCTTGAGCAGTCTGTTTGATGTTCATTTCCATTGAAACATTTCTCAGTTCCTCTCGAAAATGATTAATCTACTGTCTAGCCCACAAAGCTTTGGGTCATCCACTCCCTGTGTGAGAGTGAGGGAGAGAGAGAGGGAGAGAGAGAGAAAGAGTCAGTCCTTCTCAGAGCCAGTCTTCTTCTCAGTCTCCTGAGCCCGTTCGGGATCATGGGGAGGTGTGCATATTAAATGTTAATGCCTTTCAAAGCCAATGGCACAAGATCACTTTAAAGCTCTTTTGTTTGCAGACTTCTTTGCATTCGGAATCAGTTAATTTGCCTCGAACTATCGCTCTTCCAGGAGGAACGTGTGCACAACAGAAGAGAGCAGAAGACGTGGCTTTGAAATCATCCTTACAAAGGAAGGCGCAGAATTTTAAGTAGCGTTTGATTAGCATCTAGCACATGGTAGAACTGCGGAAACCACAGAGCTTATGCTAGGAGGCAGATGTTCTGATTTAACCCCATTCAGTTCTTAATTTTCATATCATTATCTCCATTTCTGAATACACCAGTGGAAGGAATATGTCTGCCTTTTGTCTGAAAACATTTTTTGGTTGCGTTCAGTGTGCATTAGGGCTGTATAATATGCACAAAGTATTACTAATGTGATTCAATCACAAGTCAATTCAATAAGTAAATTCAATGCTAAGTTTCTATGTTGCCATAGTGTCAGTAAAAGAAAGCGAGCCTGTAGGAATAAGATACAGCAGTCCACTGTTTTAATGACACCTTGATTGAGCGGTGGAGACCTCACATGTTTCCCTGAGGGCCTGCTGGAGGTCAATGTGTGTCATATGTCCAAAGGAGCTTCTGGTTGAAGCCTATTGAACAGATGTGAAATGAACTGATTCAGTGCTTTCCCATTCCTGAGGCCATAGCCAATGAATGACCAGAATTCAACAACCAGCAGAAATGAACAAGTAATACAAGTCTTCAGAGATCTGCTCAAAATGCACTCATAGATCCTGTGGATATCACTGCCGAACCAGGCAGACATGTCCATTCTGAATGGAAAAGGGTCAACCCCAGGAAAATACTAGAACAAATTAAAATTCCAGCACTAGAGGAAATGTGAACTAGGAACAGGCAACACAATGTGAAAGACTTTGCAAAGACAAACGTCACAAATGGGAATTTAAGCACATGGTTAAACAAAACACAGGTGACACAAATGATTAAGGGTGAGGTAATTGAGCCAGCAAAAAGGCACCTCTGCTTAATGTGCACTTGCAATATAACTTTTGCTCATTTGGAAGTACTTTTGAAGTCCATGAATCAAAGCAACTGTCAATAAACAAGGTCCAAGTTGAAAACGACTTCAGAAATCTGAAAATAAACAGCGCTGATAAGGCAAAAACGGGCAAAAAAGAATTAGTCAAAGCACAGAGGACTATGGCCTGGCACATAAGGTTTGTCATTAACTTCTTTTATGCAAATTTTGAATTTTGAAGTTGTGTAGAAAAACCCAGATGGAAAAGCTAGAACTAAAAATATGGCTAAAAAGGTGAGGGCATGGGAGCAATTTTCAAAGTGATTATAGTGGAATGCCTTATATATAAATATGTTAAGCAAATATGTTCTGCAAATCAGCACGCAGTATTCGGGTATGACTGAACACTGCCACAAACTCTTTTAGGCAGAATCTCAAACGGCTCCCTTCTCCCTACAAGGTGCAGCACATAGGTCTTAAAATAATGCCTACTGCATCTAAACAGAGCACAGTGTGTCTAACAAAGAACCACTTTGGATTCAGCCATGTGTGCATTTCTATCCTGGACATAAAGTGCAACATTTGAGATTCAGCCATAGGATATTCTGAGGTAGGATCTTCTAGATGCTTAATATTGCCCATTAATGCCCTGTTTTTGTTGTAATTTTCAGCATACTACAGGCTTGTTTTATGTTAAAGAACATTAAATATTGCACCGAAAAGAAACTTGTATTCATTACTTGGCTTTGTTTAACTCAAACAAATATGTAAGTCTATGTGAAGTTTGGCCGAAGGTTTTAAATCCTGGCCTCCTGTTCAGATGAGAGAACAGTGAAGCTAGAACAGTCTGTCCTCAATAGAGCAGCAGATTTCTATATTAAAACCTGTCGCTCTGATTCCTGCAGTGAGAGTAGTTAAGATGGAGTGAAGCAGGGGAACTGGCCAGGACAAAAGGGCCATTTCACAGTAATTGTCTGTCATGCATATTATCAGCGAATGTGCTTCACCTGACAGGCAACCCAAGGGGGAGCGACGTCCTGTCGCAATCTGATGGATAAACGCATAGAACATAATGGCTCTTGTGAAAAGCAGCTAAGTGGTAGGAGAGGTAGAGTAGGAAAGTCAATTGTAGGGTGGGTTTTGGAGTATTTTGTGCTATTTTTGTGCAGGTGGGAGTGAGAGAGAACTCAGCCATATAGTATTTAAAGATTTAAGTGGATGTAACTTTCATAAGTACATCTTGGACCTGATGGAGCAGGTAGTTAAGGCTGCATTACATAAGATTTGTTTGTTAAAATTGAAAGAATTTGCCTTACTGAGTCAAGAGGAAAGAAAATCTGATAAAACACGGCTTGTGCACTGCTTTGAGTCTTCTTGTAAAGCCTGAAATATTCATTCAAAAGTCAGAGCTGTCGGGTCGGATTTGGTGGCAGTTTTACAGACCACGTCAGATGTCTTTACATACTGACGTCACATGCACAGATTCAGAAAGGAAGACCGGCTCGATGGTAGGCTCGATATAGGCTGGTTACCCGAGCAACATCAGTGGGGGCATAGATAGATAGATAGATAGATAGATAGATAGATAGATAGATAGATAGATAGATAGATAGACAGACAGACAGACAGATAGATAGATAGATAGATAGACAGATAGATAGACAGATAGATAGATAGACAGATAGATAGGTTTAGCGAAAATTGCTCACAGTGCCTAACAAGGTTAGTGAAAGGCAGAAGCGAGATATCGCTGAATATGGAGACATCAGAATGGCAAATCTATTTGTCCTCCGAGGATACTACATCACCTGTAGTCCAAGCAAAGAAACATAGAACTGAAGAGAGCTGGTGTTCTAACAGTTTATCCTACCCATCAAGTGGAACTACCAAGCATGCGCTTATCATTACTACAGTGTAGTATCTTATGTGTTAAATGTTTTATTGTGTTTCAATGGTAATTCAGTACAGAGTCAACAAAGGCAATCTGGTTGGTGTAGCGTAGTGGTTAACACCTCTGCCTTCCACGCTGTAGACTGGGGCTCAATCCCCCACCAGGGCAAGCACCCTACACTACACCAATAAGAGTCCTTGGGCAAGACTCCTAACACCACCTTGACCTTCCCGTGTAAAATGATCAAATTATAAGTCGCTCTGTAAGTCTGCATAAATGTAAGTGAAACTTATCCACTGATAAGTTGATTTGGGCTATTAAAATATTCTAATTATTCTATGAATGCTGGTAACATTGTCTGATAAGGATTTTCTTTTAAATTTCCCCATTCCACCTTAAATGGTAGAGCACTTACATTCTGATGCCTGAGGCGTTTTAATAATGGGAACATTTGAACAAGAAGCTGGCAAATAAGATGCTGACTTCAGCTTCAGTTTTAATGCTGATAGTTTTTTTTTATTTGATAAGGTGACAAAATATCCTATCTAGAGGTTTTATATAGGGAGCTATTTAAAAATATGCACTACGGTGGGCCATTTTGACCAGGTAGCAGCATTCGTCAGGACAGAGCTTGAGCTAAGATCAGAATCTTCATTGGTTTGGCTTTTCAGACGTGGTTCAAGCTCCAGGACCTGAAGGGACTCAGGAGTGATTCTGAATTGGCTTTTTTATTGCTGGACAAGTAGGTTATGCTGGTTGTTTGCTAGCTATAAATGTAGCGAGCCTGATTATTACTGTCGTAATCCACTGTACCCCTGTTACTGTGAAGTTCTTTTAGCTGTATAGCTAATGATAGCTGGCTAATTTGCTAATACTAGCTGATTACTTGGCTAACGGCGCCCTTTTTGCTTCAGAGTTCATTCTCTGGTTGGGAAACAACTCCATTTCCAATATATAATATAGGTTGCTGAAACACTAGTATGTATTAATATTAATCATGCAATCAATTTGAGTCATATGTAAAATGGAATGTTATCTCTTTATACAGTAATAGGAGTGTCATGTTTTATTTTGCCTCATATGAAGATGACCAGAACAGTTTGGACAGGATTGCTGGACACACGCAGCCTTACTGTTGTGCTTACTGAAAATCTTTTGAAAGTGGTTTCTTCTTGTATAAATAAAACCCTCACTGCATTTCCATGCAAGCCCTTCAGAGAGCAATAAGAAGTGTTTTTATTTTGCTCACAAAATTTCAAGCAAAAATGAAGAAAAAAAGCAAGTGATGATCAGAGTGATGAGCAGAGGTGTTATAGGACTCTGGGGAGACCTTTAGAGACGTGTTCATCAGGATGGGGTAAACTGTCAGTGGAGCATTTCACACAATGTCCCAGTGATCCGACTGGATCATGTTGCTGGATAACAGAGTCGAAGCTCTTTCTGCCGGGTATATGTGCACGCAAATGCGCGCTCGTGTTCCCTGACAACATCTAATCAATATCGCATTAAGAAGTGTTGACAAGGTCTTTGTATGGAAAAGAGAGTGGAAAAAATGAAATAATAAGATGTGGAATCAATATCACATTATTAGGTGTTGACAAGGTATTTGGATGGACAGAGAACAAAATAAGTAAATAAATAATAATAAGTAGAGAATATAAAAGACGCACAATGTCATTATGTTCCCAAAGGCGGATTGCATTCGAGAAAGATGGGTCTTTGGTAGCACTGCTGTATGACGGCTCTTTATTTGAATTAGAGAACAGTGTCCAGGCTCCTTTATATTGATAATGGAATGGAGCGCCTGAAATTTGATGGAGAAAATCATGTTGCAGTGAATAACGATAAGCTGGCACGCAAAACATTAATTCCTTTGCAATTCGATTTTATTCTGCAGCTAAAACTCAACTCAAAGAGAAAATTGGTGCATTTCGCACCCGGCTCTCAGTTTAGCCTCTTACAGATACACAACAGTGTCCTGTACACTTTATCGTACATTTCCTGGCCTTTTTTAACTAGTTGGTTTCGTCTGCTGAAGTCTGCCAACAACAGAGCCCATCTATAGCTGCAGTGATAGTTTGGATCCGCAAAATCTAAGAGGTTAAACTACTTGCCGCTACCAATCTTTCCTCCATGTTAATGCTGACCTTTACATTTTTTAAGTGACACTATTTAATCCCACAAATGGGGAAATTCCACCTCCGCATTTAACCCATCCATGAAGTGAAACACCACAAACACACTAGTGAGCACACATACACTAGGGGGCAGTGAGCACACTTGCCCAGAGCAGTGGGCAGCCCTATCCACGGCACCCGGGGAACAATTGGGGGTTAGGTGTCTTGCTCAAGGACACCTCAGTCATGGACTGTTGGTGCTGGGGATCAAACCGGCAACCTTCCAGTCACAGGACCAGTTTCCTAACCTCCACCCCATGACTGCCCCATTCATTAGCACAGAAAAATACTCAAGGCTGCCTGATCGCTTTCAGACAAACTTTTTTTCTGTGCATTGTATCACTCAAAAGCTAACTGCCAACAGTGCAGTCTCTTATATAATAGCTCTGTTTTGGTCAGATCACCCGCAACCATGGTTTTAACTTCCACTGCACTATTATTTCGCACTACTTCCGTATCTGCCTCCGCCCAGGCTTTCAGTTCTTGTGTCAGAGATTTGAACATTTGGTTGCAAACTAATTATCTGAAACTAAACACTGATAAAACCAAGTTTTTGTTAGTTGGATCTAAATCCTCACTTTCCCAGGCATTGAATTTTTCAGTCAACACTGATGGTGTCGATATTAAGCCAGCCCAATTTGTTAAGAACCTTGGGTGTCTTTTAGATTCATCTCTTACTTTCAAGTCTCACATTAAGCTCATCACTAAAACTGCATTTTACCATCTGTGTAACATTGCATGCTTACGCCCTATGCCGAGTGACGCTGATGCTAAAATGTTGATAAATGTCTTCATCTTCTCTCGTGTCAATTACTGTAACTCACTTTTCTACGGCCTTCCAGCTAAACTAATCAACCATCTTCAGTGCATCCAAAACTCAGCAGCCAGGGTTCTTACCTCCACCAATTGCTCGGCTCATATCACTCCTGTTCTTCGACAGCTGCATTGGCTTCCTATTAATTCTAGGATTAAGTACAAAATCCTTCTTCTTACCTTCAAGGCTTTACATGGTCCAGCTCCAAGATTCCTTTCTGATATCATTTCTTTATACTGTCCCTCTCGTGCTCTCCGATCTTCTAATGCTGGACTCCTCACAGTTTGCTCAACTAGACATTCTTCTATGGGTAGCAGATCTTTCAGTGCTGCTGCCCCCAAACGCTGGAATTCTCTACCTTCCACTCTTCATAATTGGTCTTCTCTGTCTTCCTTCAAAACACCTTCCTTTTGCCCCCCCACCCCCAAGATGATGATGATGATGATGATGTAATGTGTCCTTGGGTTTGTGAAAGGCGCTATATAAAATGAACTTATTATTTATTATTATTGTATTGTGATACTTTTATGCTGGCTAGCTTAATTATCATATGTAATGATAATAATTCATAGCAAAGGCAGCATCTGTAACCAACAGTTACAGAACACACTGAGCATGCACATTGTCCTGTAGAGCAGTGAGGTGGATTTGATGTTCCTGCAGAGGTACGTTGAGATTAGATGAGCTGATCAACTATCCAGTTTGAGAAGCCAGTTGCTGTGATTTGTCAAAATATCAGCCTTGGGTTCACCTGTGTGGTAGACTTCACCATTAGCACACAGACACCTGCTGCTTCCTATGTTGGCTAAGAGGTGAGACATTTTATTTGTTGTTTACTGTTAGTTGGTAATGTGAACTAGTTTGACTGGATAGTAAGTAAAAATTTGCCAACAAACCAAATGTAAAGTTTTCAAATGGTTCACTTATAACAGATGTCAATGTAAAGTTGGTGTTGTGCAGATTGTTGAGCTAAGACAATCCTGAGGAATGTTTTAATCACATTATCTATATAAAACTGCCTTAAGTAGACCAAATAAGTAAGAAAACCCACCACAGTAGAATTTGATTGTTTTTTTTACATTTTCATGCTAAATATGGATATATATAAATTCAACACCCCTTTACAGATACTCACATGATGGTTTACTTGAAATGGTTGTTATGGGCTATTGGGCTGTAGCCCTGAGCTGTGTTCAATATCCCTGGAATTTTCTGGAATTATACATGTATATACATCGATCAGGCATAGCATTATGACTTGTTTCTATGCTCACCGTGTCCACTCACTGTCCACTCTACTAGACACTCCTACCTTGTCAGGCCACCTTGTAGATGTAAAGTCAGAGATGATAGCTCATCTGCTGCTGCACAGTTTGTGTTGGTCATCCTCTAGTCCTTCATCAGTGGTCACAGGATGCTGCCTACTGTACACTGCTGGATGGATATTTTTGACTGGTGGACTGTTCTCAGTCCAGCAGTGACACTGAAGTGTTTAAAAAGTACTGCTGTGTCTGTGAAATCATACTGTGTATATACACACACACACACACACACACACACACATATATATATGTATATATATATATATATAAATATATGCACCTAGGCCTGCAGACTGCTTCTACAAGTGGTCACAGGATGCTGCCCACAATACGCTGTCCTGGATATTTTTGTTTGGTGGACTATTCTCAGATAGTGCAAGCTCTGTCACAGCCGAATCACAGAATAGCACATGTAATATGTGTGCACATTTCTGAGTCAACAACATCACCACAAGCACAATGCATCCCAAGACTCTCCTCCTATGGACACTCTGCATGGCCATGACTCCCATAGCATCAGCTATGAGCCGGGATGCTACAATATAAAACAAACGAGTTATGTTCATTGCAGAGCACACATACATCTACAGGAGGGATGATTATGTAGAACTGCGTGTTTTCACATTTCATTGGTTATGCTGTAGAGTGTTTGGAACAGCATGCACCCGCTGTCAGGGTTGCCAGGTACGTGGTTCTCCTGCCAAATTTAAATTGTTCAAAAATGCAGGAGCTGGAGAAAATGATAACGTTTCAGCTACTGGTGGGTGTATTTTTGGCAAACTTTGGGCTGAAGATGTTTGTTGGGCCTGGCGACCATGCTCCCATGTGAAACACTTTTTTTATTATACTTTTCATAGTTGTCTTGCAAAGAGCACAGGGAACTATATTTCGCTGAGAAGATCAGACATGTGTCCTTTAACAAGTATATGTGAATAATGTAATGTAATGTGAATAATGTAATGTAAAAGTGTTAATTATACATGGAAACTAATACAAAAGGTATGAAGCTACGAGAGTGATAATTTAAACTATGTTTAAAGGCTAAAAGGAAAATTTGGTAACACTTTACTTAGTTAGTCCATTATAAATGCTTTGTAGATACTTTGAGTTACATTCAACTAAATGTGTACTAAATTGACCACAATTTGATTGTAATTTAACTCTACCTGACTCTAATTCTAACCCCAGCCTTAACCTCAACCTAAAAGTTAAACCCAATCCTCACCCTGATCTGAGCCCCAACCCTGGTCCAAATCCTAACCCTAACCTCACCACTGTTTAGAAACAACTGAGTTTCGTCAGCTTTGTGAACAATTTGAACATCTGTAGATGATCTATAGGGGACTATAGTCCATCCATCCATCCATCCATCCTCAACCACTTATCCGGGTCCGGGCCGCAGGGGCAGCAGCCTAAGCAAAATTGGGTCACCACCTTACCGTGGTGAAGAGGTTTGCATGCCTACATGATCCTAGCAGCTACGTTGTCAGGGGCAAAAGCTCCTGGTAGGGTCTCTCAAGGCAAACAGGTCTTAGGTGATGGGTCAGACAAAGGGTGATCCAAAAACCCCATATGATGAAAAGACCTGGACCCAGTTTCCCTCGCCCGGATAAGGGATTATAGTGGAATATCCAAATAAAGCGAGACTGAATATTCCTGCCCACTGGCTGCCCATTGAGTTCTATTGTATTTGTGATTTGAGTCAGTAGGTTTTCTATTCTACATACATGGAAATGTGTCACAATTACTGTGGTGACTGACTGTAAGCTGCAGATGCAGCGTGAACATTAGGATGAAAAAGACTGAAGTGTCCCTTTTACACAGCGCTCCACACTCCAGTATAGAGAGCAGTAATTGCCAATTTTAGTGTTTTTCCTGTTTCTGCACACCTGCTGCATCTTATGCCGGCCTTGATAATTAGCTGATCATTGGCACAGGTGTGTAACAGCAGGGCAAACTGAAGTGTTAGAATCTAAAGATGTGAATGAAAAACTCTACTTCAGCTTCACAAGTTATTTCTCTACATAAGCAGCTGTCAGAAGGATGTCCCTGCAATACGGCCGGCTGGACTGCTGCACGTCATTCGCCTGAAATTTCACACAATAGCTCTGCGTTGTGATGCTGCTTGCAGTCAGCTATTTCGAAACTTTTTCTTCAAAGGCTGCGCAGGCTTATGAAATATTCCCTTGATAGATTCCTGTATGATGTAAGAAACGTAACAGCACTGTAACACAATAATTAAATAAAAGGATTCGGATTTTGCTGTAAGTTCCTGCAAAGGACAATAAAAATGAAAAGTGTTTGGTTACCATTACAAAGTCTGTAAAGAAATTGACTCCTTGATCTTTTTCATTTCAAGCTCGATAATTTGAAGCCTTAATTTGCTGTGCAGCCCATGGACCTGGCTTTGTCACACTCACATTTTGCAGGCAGAAGATTCTCCGCAAGGGGGCGCCATTAACAGCCAGAAGATTCTCCACAAGGGGGCGCTGAATATCAGTCAAAGAGCCTTTGATTCCTCATGAGAGATGCGCTTTACATTAATAGCTGTGCTCCAAAAGCCTGGCTGAGGTCCAGATGGCTTTCTAGACGGGCACGTCATCAAAAGCTGTTCCAATCAGATGGATCCTTAGAATGCAGGCTACATGCTATGCTTTGAGGATGCTGCCGAAGTGTCCTCCCTGGTCTTCTGTCACTCATGATGGATGGTCCAGTTGTAAAAGTGATTCAGAGGAGATGGCGACAGCTGGAGGGGGGTGGGTTTGGATGCATGTTGTGTAGCCTACCATTTCTTTGTATAGGTTAAAGTATGTTTGTAATAACAAACTATGCCTTTCACTTTTATACTAATCATTTATTCATTTTATTACAATTGATTTATGAGCTTTTTCTGTGTATTTGACCTCAGAGTTTGAATGCACAAGGCAGTGCCACTTTTTTAAAAAGATAATCCCTTATTAAGATCATCCCTGAACACTATAAGCTCCAATTTTCAGTTCTATCAACTGCAAACGTCTCTCTCTGATTAAAGCTGGTTGTCATTCCTGTTTTTAAGGAGTCCACAAATCTTGCTGTTATTAACGTGGTATTTGTTTGATGTGTTGTAGCCTGTCATTTACTAATCTGTGAAAAAAAAAAAAATGACCTCTGCTCTTGTTGGCTGTCTCAAGAGAGACTTGGACTGGATGTGGGACGTCAGAGCTCAAAATGGCATCACTTTTGACCTCAACACATTTGTATTATACACTGTGTGCACAATTTTTAGGCAAGTGAGTATTTTGACCATATTATCATTTTTAGGCATATATGTATATATATATATATATATATATATATATATATATATATATATGAAAAACTTATGACGTGGCCCCCTTCCTCACCTGACCTGAACCCAACTGAGAACTTGTGGGCAATTCTTAAACGGGAGATTTACAGTGAAGGAAAACAGTACACCTCTCTGAACAGGGTCTGGGAGGCTGTGGTTGCTGCTGCACAAAAAGTTGATCGTCAACAGATCAAGAAGCTGACCGACTCCATGAATGGAAGGCTTATCACTGTTATTGAAAAGAAGGGTGGCTATATTGGTCACTCATTTTTTTTTTTTAATTTCTCAGAAATGTTCATTGGAAAGCTTTGAGTTGTTTGTTTATAATTCTCACTTGAACAGATGAAAATAAAAAAGTGAGATGGGGACAATGTGTTTTTCATTTAGCTGCGTAATAATTCTGCACCATTATAGTTGCACAATAAATGTGCACATATAGATATTCTCCTTAGAAAGCCAAACCCTCACTTTATTTTTCTTAAACATTCATGTTTGAGGTTTATTAACATTTTGGATTAACTGAGAGCGCTGTAGTTGGTCATTAATAAAAATAATCCTCAAAAATAAGACTTGCCTAATAATTGTGCACACAGTGTAAAGAGGGAAAAACAAGTATTGTTAGAAACAAATTGGCCAGCTACTTAATGTGATGTTAACATAATTGTGAGTGACAATTAATCTGCCTATGGCGTATTTACCTTCTAAAAAAATGTATAATAACAATTTGATGTCAAACGTTGAGATTTTTTCTAGACTGAGGTGGGAAATTTCAACTTGCAAGCTTCAGTCAAATGCAGAATTTATGAACTTTTTAAGCTTGTTTGCTCAGATACAGTCACCACATTATGAGATTGTAATACCCCACCTGGTTTGATCGTTGTGCAATGTTTAAAAGCAAAAAAAAGAAAAAAGGTTCATCAAGGTACAAACAATGGAAATGTACCCTCAGAGGTACTACAGTGGTTTTAAGGTCCAATTACAAACTTTAAAGTTTTCCCAGGTGTAAAGCACATATATGTACCTTTTCATAACCTAATGTTTTAAAACAGAACAATAAAATAAAAAGTCAATAGACAAGATCGGGTGTGTTACTGAGCCCCTAAGTTGCCATGATTTAAAAAAAAAGTTGACATTGCGTTCCCTCGCAAATGTTTTGCATTACGATGCAAACAGTTTGCATTCACTCACAAAAAGCTGTGCCTTGCTGAAGCTCAGACATGGAGCAGCTCATTGAATTTTACATTGATCTTGTATTGAAATATGAAGACATAGTGTCGCTTCTCAAATTCAAACAGGATTAGTGAGCGCAAACTGAAACTGAGACTGAGTGTCTTCATACAGTAACAGCTACATTTACAGAGACTGCAGAGATCAATTGCTGAATAAACTCAGCACAGACTGGTGAAACTGGGAAAACAACTTGTAACGTAAGCTATGCTAAAAACAAAGCTCTAATCTAGGTAATGTCATTGGGCACCTCTGGTCCTACCTTTGCTTGCTGTCTGACGAGCATATATTTTGAGAGGGAACGCAAAACGTTTGCAAGGGAACGCAATGTCATTAACTTTTTTTTTTTTAACCACGGCCCCTAAGGGGCTCCGTAGTGTGTAGAGTCAATACAATATAGAAAATATAATTACAATGTTATGTTCCCTGACTAAAGGTACTGAGATGTACCACCACAGTGACAATAGGGATACTGCCCCAGTGACAGTTTCAGGGTAGTGGATAATGCTATTATCCACTAGCCTACCACTGGTTTTCAATCTTATGCCATTATCAACATGATAGATATTTGGAGTTTACAACAGTTGTCTAGACATTTGAAGCCCAACATATGCATTCAAGTAACACAATCTTTATTTTGGATCTTGACTACTTATGAACGAATTTACTCAAAACTTCTCTCTGGATATTACTGGAGCCTGTTAGTTCAGCTATATGCCATATAAACTCATGTGGACAGAATATGGCCCAGTTTCCCACAGAAAGCTTGCTAACAACAGAAAAGCATCAATCATCTCAGTCCCCAAGAGATTTAACGTTTGTGATATGTGACATTACACCACTGTTTTACATCTTTACATGCTGTTTGTGAATCTGCAGCCGCAGAGGTGAGAGTATGAAGGCTGGGTGAGCGGGTGTGGCTATTGGAATGGGACAGCAAATCCCATCTGCCTGTAGAATCACACAACTTCAATAAAAGAGAAACACACCAAAACAGCAGAGACTTCACATGTCACTATTTCTTAGATGGTAGACACAATGACAAGTAACGCACGTGTGAGCTCCAGAGGAAAATGAGGTTTTGTTTGTTAGATCTCCTTTAACATGATTAACTTAATAATAATAAGCCTAATAATACAGAGAAAGAAGAGTCACATTGATCTTGACCAGAGATGGAGTTTTCACCTTTATTAACTCAAAGTGGCCCATGAAACCTGGAGAGACCAGAAGAAAGACAGAGGATGAGTTTTTAGACCTGGTTGATCTCTTAAAATTTTTCTTATTGGCATTTAACATCTTGGTTCATACTGAGAGATTCTGGGCAACAATCTCTCTCTCTCTCTCTCTCTCTCTCTCTCTCTCTCTCTCTCTCTCTCTCTCTCTCTCTCTCTCTCTCTCTCTCTCTCTCTCTTTCTGCCTTCTTAAACACATTTATGCAAATACTGTTCTGCTATCTGTTCCATCTAATCATCCTGCCACTGCGGCAGAGCTAATCAGCTTGACAGCACTCGAGTAAATGTTCACATGCATAAATCTGAGTGTGCTCCCAGAGAGATCAAGGTCTCTGGCAGCTGAGAGGAGGACGCTGTGCATCATGGCTCATCTTCAACCTCAAGTGTGACAACACAGGTGTGTGTATGCTGTATAATACCCCAGTAGTGTGGTTTAATCTTTGTTTTGGGAGACTTGTAAGTTTCTAGTGAATCAATGCTGTACCTGTGTGACTTTTAACCCCTTTTTGGTTTTGCATAATTCAGTCAGTGACATGTAAACAAAGTCATTCAGAGTGGCTTGATGTGAAATGGTTCATTGTCTCAGAATTCTTCATAGTGGAGGTGATAGGAACCAGGGGCTTTGACGTCTACATTGCAAACAGAACTATTTTATTATCATCCGAAACAACCAGTGAACCTACATGTGCCTTGAGTTTTATATGTAATGTTGACAATGGTGAAATAGTGTTGAATCTGAAAAACAGATTTTCCTTGGGGACTATATTTCATTATAGCACCCTGCTTGTACCAAGCCACCATGAATCGCTTTAAAAAAACCTCAGAAATACTGGAAAACAATGGGGCAGTGTATTCGTAACCAATTCATGTAGGAACTAGATAGGAACCAGGGGTTGCTACGTGTACAACTCAGATTGAACTATTTACCATCCAAAATAACCACTGATCCCTCACATCAAACGGTTTAAATCAGTGTCTCAGGCATCAGGCAGTGTATTCATAAACATTTCATGTAATAATTTCTGTGAGGGAGCTGCTTTTAGAGGCATTAAACTCTTCAGATGTCTGGTTCCTATCACCACCACTGTGAACAGTTCTGGCTCTGGACGTTTCTCATTTCATTTCACATCAAACCACTCTGAATGACATTGTTTACATATTAACTGTTTAATTATGCAGATATTTTGAAATATGTATCTGATGTAGTAAGACACAAGCTGACATACAGAAGCATCTCAAATTAAAGAAAAAAAGAAAAGAAGAATAAATGAGTGGAGAAACATAACGAGTGAAGATGCTTCCATACAGGTTTACTGCATGATACAGTAAAGCAATTAACATCTGTATCATGTACAAAAAGGCTAAGGTGACCCATTTGACCTGCTCAGCTTTATCCTATGATGAAACGATGAGAGTGGTCCCTCCCAGGCCCCCTTTCCACAGGGTACAAGGGGTCACTGAAAGGTTTGAGGAATATAAAACTTATTTGAATCATATGCTGTGGCCTTCACAGTCACCAGCTCTCAGTACACACTTAAAAAAGAGGGTTCTTCAAGGGTTCCTTAGTAAAGACAATGATTCTGAATTATGAACACTCCAAAAACCATTTGCATGAATAAAAGGTTCTTTGCATCATGAACGGGTCCTTCAGACTGATGGAGAATGTGGTGTAGATGGTCCTATATAGAAACTTTTTGAAAAGGGTTCCATATAGTACCAAAAAGGGTTCTTCTTTGTTACAATGTCAAGCTTGTAATAATAGCAGAACCCTTTTTAATAAGGTTATATGTAGAGCCATATACATCACATTCTCCATCAATCTGAAGAACCTTTTTATAATGCAAAGAACCCTTTGATCATGCAAAGAGTTCTTTGAGTGTTCAGAGTTCTATATAGAACCATTTTCTATACTAAAGAACCCTTGGAGAACCATCTTTTAAAAGTGTGTACAGTTGAACATTTATGGGAGCTTTTGGATTGTTGTGTTAGACAGCATCTTCATCAAAACACCAAGGAATAGCTTTCGGAAGGGTGGTGTTCCATTCCTGAATGTGGAAATTAGGGTGATACTCCCAGATTCTGGAATCGTTGAACTGCAACAGCTACAAATAAACAAACAATTAAATAATAATATTAATAATATGAGTAAAGACCTATCAGACTGATTTAGGGTTGAGTTCGTATCTATATTTCTATTTTATTTCTGTTTTATTAAAGACTGCAACAGCCATGTGCTGTTAAAGTTAATGAGACATTTTAATTACAGTGAGCTAAATCACTTTTCTTGCCAAGTACTTGGGGAGTCCAGAGCAAACGTGCGTCCAGTTGCAGGCTAGTTCAGTGCCCCAGATCAACGTTGAAAATTCAACTAATGAACCTTTGAACCTTTTGTCTTTTGAAAATTCAACTAATGTAAAAATGAATACTTGTTTTTTCACCCGACGATTCTGTCCCTCAATATGTTTGAGCACTGAAACTCAGCCTGTAGCTTCACAAGGGGCAAAACAACTGGCTACCACAACCACACAACATCTGCCTGGCCGTCGCTCAGCTCATTTACATAAAATTTATCTAGAGCAAGAGAGAACACAAATCTGTCTGTGCATCAGCAGTTTGATTTGTCAGTTCAATGTGTATATAGTTGTCTCGCCACATTATAGCACATATATGATCCAAAAATAAAATTAGCCCATTATTTACATTTATGGCATTTGGCAGACGCTCTTATCCAGAGCGACTTACAGTTTGATCATTTTACACAGGTAGGCGAAGGTGGTGTTAGGAGTCTTGCCCAAGGACTCTTATTGGTATAGTGTAGGGTGTTTTACCCAGGTGTGGATTGAACCCCAGTCTACAGCATAGAAGGCAGAGGTGTTAACCACTACACTAATCAACCAACCCATTTACTAGGTATGTCACTTGTGGGCTGCTTAAAATCTAAGCAGACACCTCCCAATAGAAAGTACCCTATACGTTATGTATATAAGCTTATTTGTACATCAATCAAAGCCTTAGGTGTAAGTCAATCATTACATAATCCTGGTAAATATCTGAACGCTTATTTTTTATATAGGATGTTTTTGGATTGCGGTGTGAAATGATTAGGTAGAAAGGTCTATATACCATCATTCGTATCAAAACGTCATAGCTCTTTTAACTCCATTTTTAACTCCATTTTTAACTCCATTTTTAACTCCATTTGCAAAAACCAGCTGTGAACATTTACATTGTGCGAACATTTCATAAAAAATTATCAATAGAAACAGAAAAACTGCATACATTGCACAGAGAGCTTCAAAATGATAGAAACAATGCATTGGATGCTCCCAATCATTGGCCATTTTATCAGAAACTCCTGTCATATAGTATATGTGTATTTTTTAGGTTTACAGTTTACAGTTAAAATGCACCTATATGGTAGATGTTTCTGATAGAATGACCAGTGTATGTAAGTATTTCATGTGCTGTTTACGTTGTATTGTATATATAAACTGGAGGTAATGTTGCAGTGTTGAGATGATTAGCAATTATAGCTGATGTTGACATTTACAGCATTGAAATCATGCTCATTTCTCAACGATTGCGTTCTCGTCTTTGTCCCAGTTTCCTCATTTAAGTCTCGTCTTTGATTCTTTCTCTCTCCCAGCCTCCCACTTTTTTCGCTCTCTCAGGTCCCCCCATGTTCTCCTATTGGCAGAATGGTAATAGCACCGTGACAGTGGATGTCTCTGTTCTACAAAGAGCAGCTTATATCATCGCTTGTGTCAGCTCCACTGAAGCAGCCTCATCTCAACAGCAGCACTATCCAGGTCAGACAGAACGGACTTCGTCTTTCACTCAGCTGCACATACACATTCTTATACCACTGAGCCGCTGCGTGGCGGGTGCTCTCATGGTTTCTTTTAGGGAGAAAATAAATGAAAATATGCCAGTGGACTGGAATAGTCAGAGAATTAAACATTTTGATGCAAACAATATAAAATATACAAATATGGGCTTAAACTGGTGGTTTCAACAATCCCTTTTTACACAGAATAAGCCAGAAAGAAACCTGCACTGTAAAAAAAAATCACAGTCAAAGAACTAGATAAGTTCATGGTTCAAAAAAGGTTCAAAGGGTTATAATGGGAAATGCTGTAAAGTCACAACAGAGTTTATTTATTTAATGCAACAGGCGAAAGCAGCTTTACAGAAAATCTGGCTCTAAGCCTCACTAAGCAAGCCATAAGTTGGCAAGAAAAATTCCCTAAGAGTGAGAGGAAGAAGCCTTGAGAGGAACCAAAACTCAAAAGGGGATCCCATCCTCCTTTGGACGACACAAGATAGCATATAATAACACGAGCAGCATGAACAGAGAATAAGATTTTGCAATTAATACACAATATTGAATATAGGAAAAAAGATAGATTAATAGATTAATCAGTCATAACTGATGACGACTGTTAGAGGCCTGTCAGAGTAACAGTGGGAAATCAGTCAAACCAGTGAAACCAGTCACTACTGTTAAGAGTGCATCACAGTGTGTTACATATTTATTCAACTCAAAAAATTTGACACATGGGTTAATTATTTATCTCTTTAATTCAAAGGGCATTGAAAACATGTGAAAATTGCCTAAACAAGGCTGCATTCAAGCATCCATCAGCCTTTTGGAGAACATTACCTTTAAGCGTACATATATAAACCCAGTAAAGTCACTAAATACGTGCATTTGCAAGATTCATAAGAGGTTGTTGTGCTCATAATGTTGAGAGACGTGAAGTTATAGTTCACATCAGGGCTGGTTATTTATTTATTTAACACCGTTTTCACTTACACTGTCTTCCAACCTTGAATGCATTTTCTGAAAAGCTGCCATTCAGAATCCACTGAAGAGATTTCACACTTAATTGAAAAACTGCAGTAAAAGGTACTGAGAGGAGTTTTTTCTAAAGGTGTAGTAGTGATTAAGATGATGACCATGATGACCCAACAAATGGAAATATTTTTTCTCCACAAAGGCCAGATCTTGCTGAATGGTAAAGATGGAATTAAATTATTCGTGATTAATTCCTTTCAGATTGGTTATTTATCACAAAAAGTCAATAAACCATTTAAATCTGAGGACAGATGCCCCTTACTTTGACTACTGTACACAAAGAGCATTTTGTCTTATTTAAAAATGACCATAACTAACATGAATCAGAACTTTAGTATGAAATCAAGATCTCTTTTTCCTGTGAATGAAACAAAGAGTGGGCTTGACCCTCTGATCTGTTAGGATGAAGGTCATATCATTTGTTTTTTTGCATCACACTTTGATGTATCAGGTACTATATAATCTTAAAATAATTTTTTGATGGTACTCTCTCAAAATGGCCATGAAATTAACAGTAATTCAAGTTATCCAGTTATCCAAGCTGCTCTCCGAAACACTGACAGCCATGCCAGTAAATTCATCTTAAATCTAGTCAAAGTGCCTTAGTATAGATTCGACAGGTCTCTGGGACTGTACTGGATCAGGCATTATGATCACCTTCTTGTAGATGTAAACTGAGAGACGATAGCTCATCTACTAAATATTCCACAGTCAACTGTCAGTGGTATTATAACACAGTGGTAGGAGATGTAAAATCACAGAGCGGGGTCAGCGGGTGCTGAGGTGAATAGTGCACAGAAGTCACCAAATTTCTGCGGAGTCAATCACTACGGACCTCCAAACTTCACGTGGCTTTCAGATCAGCTCAAAAACAGCATAGAGAGCATCATGGAATGAGCTTACATGGCTGAGCAGCTGCATCCAAGCCTTACATCACCAAGCACAAGGCAAAGCGTCGAATGCAGTGGTGTAAAGCGCCGCCACTGGACTCTAGAGCAGTGGAGACGTGTTCTCTGGAGTGACGAATCACGCTTCTCCATCTGGCAATCCGATGGATGATGCTGGGTTTGGCGGTTGCCAGGAGAACGGTACTTGTCTGACTGCACTGTGCCGAGTGTAAAGTTTGGTGGAGGGAGGATTATGGTGAGGGGTTGTTTTTCAGGAGTTGGGCTCGGCCCCTTCCAGTGAAAGGAACTCTTAATGCTTCAGTAGACCAAGAGATTTTGGACAATTTCTTTGTCCAAACTTTGTGGGAAAAGTTTGGGGATGCACCGGTGCACAAAGCAAGGTCCATAAAGATGTGGATGAGCAAGTTTAGTGTGGAAGAACTTGACTGGCCTGCACAGAGTCCTGACCTCAAACCGATAGAACACCTTTGGGATAAATTAGAGACTGTGAGCCAGGCCTCCTCGTCCAACATCAGTGTCTGACCTCACAAACGTGCTTCTGGAAGAATGGTCAAAAATTTGAATAAACACACTCCTAACCCTTGTGGAAAGCCTTCCGAAAAGAATTGAAGCTGTTATAGCTGCAAAGGGTGGGCCGACATCATATTAAACTCTACGGATTAAAAATAGGGTGCCACTCAATTTCATATGTGTGTGAAGGCAGACGAGTGAATACTTTTGGAAATATAGTGTGTATATATATATATATATATATATATATATATATATATATATATATATATATATATATATATATATATATATATTTGTTTGTTTATGGACTTACAGAATCTGACTTGTAAGCAAAGCAGTCGTTATCTTGACATTATCTCTAGCAGACACAGGCCCGCTCTTATGTCAACTTTAAACAAATCATTCAGCAAAAAAATTCACATTCAGTATTTGTCATAAATACAGATTAATCTGATCCAAGATCAGTCCTGCTTTATTAATACCAGCCCTAGGGTGTCTGAAGTGGCTGTCAATAGTGCTGAGGCTTTGTGCATTTTTGAAAGTTATACTGTGCTCTGAACCAATGTTTCCCAACCCTGGTCCTGGAGGACCCCCTGCACTGCGCAGTTTTCGTGCCAAAACTCACCCACTTCAACTCAGGACCAGGGCTGAGAACCACTGCTCTAAACCACAGAGGCAAGCCTGTTCAACTTTGAAGAAGACCTATTTGTGGTTTACATGGTTTGAGAGAGTTTTTTTGGGATGTATGTTTACAGAAATTATTTGTGATGACTATTGAGTTCTAGTGTTTGTTGCCAATCCTAGCCTTGTAGCTCCAGCTCTAAACTCAAAAAGAGAATTCCGTAGATCTCTTGCCTGATTGATTTCACCTGTAGTAAGTGGATAATTGGGTAGATTCGATTTTGCACCAGTTTGTTCCTTTATGCTGACTCTTACATGTCATGTCACTGCCTGCAACTGTATTCTGTTTAACTAGCTAGCCAACATAGCTAATTTGAAAAATGTACAACATAGACCATTTTCAGAAACGCAAACTGTTTTTCTCATAAAGAAAGATGTCTTAGCTCTTGATGTTAATTAAAAAGTGACAACAGATCCCCAGAGGTGTATTAGCATGGGGCCCAAGAACAGTGAAGGCCCTCTGTAATGTAATTCTCTGTACAGGAAGGACCAGCCTTCAGAGAAAAATGTGTTACCTGATAAGGATATAATTCAAACCTATTTCATCCCCCCCCAAGGTGAGGCACAGGCGTCTAACAGGCTGTCACAGCCTGGCAGCACTCTGCAGCCAGTTTGTAAAATGGATCAGCCTGCTGTGCTGGTGCAGTTATGATTTGATCCCATTAGTTCTGATCCCCTGTTTCATCAGCTGGTCCTGTTTGCTGGCTGGAGGCCGGGTCAATCTAACACCTACAGAGAAGTCAGGCTGTGGACTGTGAGAGAAGGGACAGAACGGAGTGAGAGAGTCAGGTTTCTGGAGAGAGAGAGAGAGAGAGAGAGAGAGAGAGAGAGAGAGAGAGAGAGAGAGAGAGAGGGGGATTATGTGACATATTATTGTGCTAGGATTTGTAGACTGGAAGCCTGGAAGCTTCACAAAACACAAGGAACAGATTTGGCAGATTTGGTTCCTTAGGTTCATTAACCATAAAGCTCCAAGTGTATGAGTGCATTCCAAATTGGACAAATTGGGTCGGAATCGGATGATGTTCACCCCATACATGCACCATAAGCTAGATTTATTCTTGGTTTGACCGTGATGGATTAAGATCTGCATTACAATTTTGGAATGTAATGTGAGCCGGCCAAGCCAAGCATTTACAAGCTTTGCTCAGCAAATAAACCAACATATGTGATTCATATTAACATGTTCATGCAGCCCTCAATGAATGAGCTCCCCATATAATGGGATATTTATAATAGTGATTTGTTAATCAGTTAGAAACCATTTTTTTATTTCTGCATAGTTTGATCTAGGCTCTAGGATGGGATCAGTAATTTGAATGTTTTGTTTGTGAAAAGTTTAAATTTGAAATGCGTTATTGTGCAATACACAGAGCCCTGTTGGTGACATCCTGTAAACATAAATATAATGTGTGGCCATGACTTAATAAGGCGTGGGAATGAGATAATTAAGCCTTGACCAGAGCTTAATGAGGGATGATCTTGTTGGCAGGATTTAATTCTCTCATTCCCACACCATGCATTAGGATGTTGTTGCTATGTGTTAATATGACGTAGCCTTGACTTAGTAAGCCATGAGAACAAGATGATTAAGTCATGGCCAGAATTTAGTAAGGCATGGGAACAAGATCCTAATGCATGACCACAGCTTAATAAGGCATGATCTTGTTGTCATGATGTAACAATCTCATTCCCACACCTTAGTAAGTCATGGTCACACACTAGGATCTTGTTCCCATGTGTT
Source organism: Pygocentrus nattereri (assembly GCF_015220715.1). Taxonomy (NCBI): domain Eukaryota; kingdom Metazoa; phylum Chordata; class Actinopteri; order Characiformes; family Serrasalmidae; genus Pygocentrus; species Pygocentrus nattereri. Next base: position 20,252,686 of record NC_051237.1, on the reverse strand, counting down.
AATTTGACGTGGCCATGACTTAGTAAGTCATGGGAACGAGATGATTTAGTTTGTGGTCACGACTTAGTAAGGTGTGAGAATGAGGTCCTGATGTATGGCCATGACTTAGCAAGGTGTGGGAACGAGCTGTGGTCAAGGTTTATTATTTTCTTCCCATGCCTTACTAAGCCATGGCCACACATTAGGATCTTGTTCCCATGCCTTACTAAGTCACAGACATGACTTAATTATCTCAATCCCATGTGTTATTACAGTGTGACCATGCCTTATTTTTATTTATATAGGATGTCACCAGCAGGACTCCGTAGCCATAAATATGAAAATAATAAATATAAAGTAAGTATGATTTGCAACCGCAGCAAAAATGAGATTCATTAGATCACTGCTATGCATAAATGATCACATGTCCTAAAAAGCACACAGTGTTTCACCAGCGACTTTACACCTGGGGATCATGACTTGTGAGATGGCTGATGTGTCTTTAATAAAGTTTCTGTGATGGAGCTTTTAGAGACATTAAACTGTTAAGACCTCTGGTTCCTGTCACCATCTACCACAAAGCATTTCATATCAAAACACCCTGAATGACTTTGTTTACATCTTAACCATTTAATGTAGAACTAAAAAAGAAACAGTTTCCTTTTAATGCATCACTCAGTCATCAAGGCTCTGCTTCCTAGTCCCTGCATCCTCGCATATCCAGAACAGTCTCATAGCTGCTTTCTTTATATACACCCACACAACGATGGTGACAGGAGAGAGAGAGAGAGAGAGAGAGAGAGAGAGAGAGAGAGAGCACGTATGGAGAAGCAGAGTGTTACCAGACAGAGACAGACGTGGCAGAGGGAGGTGGTGGGGAACTCCTCCGCTATTTCGCTGATGATGATCAGCCTGTCATCTCCCCAACTCCCCAGTGTATGCCATATGTCACACACAACCAGGCGAACATACACACAACAACACAAAATTGTCCTCATCCCTTTCTTTCATCCTTTCATTTCCACAAAAATACATTATAGAATGTGATTTACGAGCATTAATACAACAATCATTTGTAAAATACAATACACTCAACAGCTCAAATGTTTGAGATTACTCATTATAAAAATAACATGTTACTTTATAAACAATAATGTAGATATCAATCTTATAAACGATGCACCTAAATGCTGATTTACAAGTTGTATTCGATATTTCGAGAACTCTGTGTTATTACATGCTGTAAATTCTATGCTGTAGACAAAAAGAAATAAAGGTGCTAATCTGTCCCTGGGCAGTATCCCTTCTGTTACTGGGGTGGTACCCTCAAGGGAGCATCTTCAGTACCTTTAGTCAGGGAGCATAATCCGTTCGAAATGTATATTTGTAAAAGGTATTGACTCCACGCCCCCGTCTCATCTCCAGAGCTTTATTTCATTGTTCAGTTTTAAAATATTAGCTCATGTAAATGTACCAATATGTGCTTTTCTTCTGGGAAACATATTTGGGGTACAAAGCTGACCTTTAAAATCCTTGTTGTAGCATTGTGGGTATATTTACATAGTTGAATGAAAAATCTAGTGGCACAGTACTTTTTTTTCCTGACAGTGTATTTATCTATATACAAACCTTTTTTTGTCATTAGCTACCTCTTTATATATGTAAATGATCTCTGCTCTGATTGGCTGTCGTGTATGCAAAATGCTATCTGGGACACAACACCCCTTATAACTTCAGTATGAATGGACGGAGCTGTAACCTCAAAAAGGGCAATATGTAACTGCATTTGTTTTTATGAACATATGTTGTTTTAAAACGTTAACAGTGTCTACAAACTACATGTAACTCTTATATTTCCCAATTATTTGATGACATAGGCCCTCTAACAATGAAATAAATGTGTTACTACAGTGCTGGCAAAGTCTAAATAGAAGCTTAATGATCCTACCAAATAGACCAAGAAAGTCCTTTATATTCCCCAAAGGTAAAATTGGACATAGATGGTATATTGTTGGAATGGTAATGCTTAAATGTCTTCATTGTTGATAGTTCAAACCCAATGTGCTGGATGGCAAAGCCAAAGCACACACACACTAGGGGGCAGTGAGCACATTTGCCCAGAGTGGTGGGCAGCCCAATCCGCAGCGCCCAGGGAGCAGTTGGGGGTTAGGTGTCTTGCTCAAGGACACCTCAATCGTGTGCTGTCGGCTCTGGGGATCGAACCGGCGACCTTCCGTTCACAAAGCTGGATCCCTAACCTCCATCCCATGACTGCCCCACTGTAGATTGCACTGTATATTTACATTGTCGTTTACTCAGTGTTCTATTTTACTGGATATTTGATGAGCATCATTCTATTCAGCTTGATATATGCAGCTATGGCTGACATTTCCCATCTCTCTTTTATCTCTCTCCCCACTCACACTACTCCAGAGGTGAAGATGTGTGAGGTTTGATGTGGGTCCAGGGGGCCACGGCCTTTGGCTGCTGTTCTGACACACGTGGGCCTGTATAGATCGTGTCAACAGCAAGAGATTCACAAATGTATCAGATCCGCAGTCAAGCCTCAACAGAGCGACTGTGCTGACAGACAAAGAGGCAAACAGATGGAAATGAGGGAAGAAAGCATTCAAAATACATGAGGGAACAGATGAAAAGAGAGGAAAAATACAAGTGCCAGTATTTGACTAAATGAATCATATACTGCAATAGAGTGGATGAGTATTATTATGCATAGCAAAAAAAAAAGTAGAGTTTGAGGAGAACGAAAAGTCAGAAAAAGTATGTGGGAAGGAAAAAAGAGACTCAATCAGCACAAATATACACATTTTTCTCTGTGTAGTTGATCTGCCAAGATGTGTTTGGTGAGGGTTGCTTCTTTAGTTTTGCATTGGAGCTATGAGTCTAATGTAGCTGACAAGTGATGAAAGGTTATAGCCCACCAATCAGCATTGTCCAAACTGTACGCTTAAATGACTATAGATTTGCCTTCAACCAAGTTGAGTTATTTAGTAATATGATTAGTAGATATGCTTATGTTTTTTTATGATTTTTTTTTCTGTAAATGACTACTAACAATCATATGCAAAGGTTTGGGCACCCCTAATCAAATGACATGTTTTGTTGATTTTCTAAGTGTAAATAAGTAAACACATCCTCTACAGAGACATTTTAACGTGCAAAGTGTTTATTTGCTAAATTTAAAATTGGGAAAAAGCATAAAATGTGGCTTGTTCAACAGGCATGGCACATTTGATAATTGTTTACATCAGCAAATAGACATTTCACTTTTTTTTCTAGAATTTGCAGAAAATTCCATATTTAAGGATGTGTTTACTTATTTACACTGAGAAAATCAACAAAACATCTCATATGACCAGATGTGTTCAGGCTTTTTTGCAAATGACTTCATTTAAATAAAAGATCAGGTCTGATGAACATTGGGAAGTTTTCATACACAGTGTGAGCCTAGTGCTTTTGATGCTGGATTTTTTGATGCTTTAATTTTGAATTTTTAATATTTTGAATTTCAGCCAAGCCACTGGTTTGATTTGTGAAACTACACCTCAGGTCCTCAAATGCTTGGATAAAATAAATATGTTGTTGCTGTGCTGCAGAAACCTCATAAATCAGATCAATACTTCATTTTTACATCATTTGAAAGCTGCCATTGTCTTTATAATGATGTATGAATGAAGGTGCTAAGGTCAATAAAAATGGCTTAAAACACAAGGAAACACAAAGCCTTATCCTGACTGGACAGCAAGCAAAACAGCTGTATATTTGGAGACATGAGGTTTCTGTATCACACTGAATATACACCAACCAGACATAACATTCTGACCACCTCCTTGTTTCTACACTCATTGTACATTTTATCAGCTCCACTTACTGTATAGCTGCACTTTGTAGTTCCACAGTTACAGACTGTAGTCCATCTGTTTCTCTGATACTTTGTTACCCTGTTCTTCAGTGGTCAGGACCCCCATGCACCCCCACAGAGCAGGTACTATTTGGGTGGTGGATCATTCTCAGCACTGCAGCAACACAGACATGGTGGTTGTGTGTTAGTTTATGTTGCGCTGGTATGAGTGGATCAGACACAGAAGTGCTGCTGGAGTTTTTAAACACTGTGTCCACTCACTGTCCACTCTATTAGACACTCCTACCTTGTCAGTCCACCTTGTAGATGTAAAGTCAGAGGCGATTGCTCATCTGCTGCTGCACAGTTTGTGTTGGTCATCCTCTAGTCCTTCATCAGTGGTCACAGGACGCTGCCCACAGGACTCTGTTAGCTGGATATTTTTGCTTGGTGGACTGTTCTCAGTTCAGCAGTGATGCCCAGGTGTCCTCCAGTGCAACCCACACTAACAAACCATCACCACGTCAGTGTTACTGCAGTGCTGAGAATGATCCACCACCCAAATAGACCAAAACACCCACCTTCATTTTGAATGTGTGGTGATATGGTGAGACATTTGCTGCCGGACAGGTTCCCGCTGAAGTCTAGGCCAGATTTGAATATAGGCTGCATGTACAGTATCAGAGTATGCAGAACCTGGGAAGTAGGCTAGTCAATGCATCATCATACATCAGCCTGACCCACTTAGATGAAAGAGCAAAAACAGCTCTGCCACTTTCTGAGAAAAATGTTTGAGGTTCTCCACTCAGCATGTAAGGACAGTCATGTACACCTTTAAACATACAGTCAGTTTAATTATGCATTCAAAAACAAACAAACAAACAAACAAACAAACAAACAAACAAACAAACAAACAAACAAGCAAGCAAGCAAGCAAATAAATAAATAAAATGGAAAAACACTGAAGATAAGCCACCACCCAATTTGACAGAACTTGGTGAAAGGTTTTAAATTTCAGTTGGATAACAAACAAGCAAACAGACAAACAAACAAACAAACAAGATAGACAAAAACGAAAAAAAGAATGTAGCCCTATTTGCTTCTTTATGCTCCATTAAAAAATACTAGAAAGTATTTAAAGATGTTTAATTCATATTTCATGTTTTTTTTCCTTTTTTTTTTTTTGTGAGCCCCCAGAAGTAATTAAATTATTTATTTTAATTGTTTATTTATAGCTGCCTTTCTTACAGCTTTCCTGCAGTGTTGCAGCCAGGTGCTTTTTTACCATGGGCTTCTGTTTTGTTTTGGTCCCTTTGAATGGGAGTTCATTTACATTCAACCACATTTAGGAATGCTTGTCACATCATCTTTTCACCACAAGCTGAAAACAAACTGAAAACTGCAACACTTTTTAGTCTCTGTCTGCTGCATCTGTACTGTCTGGCTGATTACCGTGAACAGTAATTATTTCCTTGAACTTAGTTAAAAAAAAAAAATAGAACACCAGTTGACTCAAAACTTAATGGACAAATGCCAAAGCATCTGCCCACTGGCTTCCATTAAAGGCGACCTATAGATGGAGCATCTACTTATTAGTTTCTGTAGCACGGCCTGTGCTTCCCCGGGCTCAAGGAGGACACTGGAGGCAGGATTCCGTTCTGCTGCAGCCGTTCTCTTTATTTTCCCACAAAATAAACAAAGTAAACACAACCAAACCAAACACTGCACTAAACTGGTCACTTTTCAGTGCCTTAAGAGTTTTCAGCCTCTTCCTTGAGCTTTTCAGCTCTTCAGTCTCTTTTTTTTTCTGCCGCTCATCCCTCTTTCGCTTGGTTACCTCTCAGCTCTTTTAAAAGGTGCTCAGACTGCCGGCCAGATAAGAATCAGCTGGCTGTTATTAAGGGCAGTGTGAGCACCGGAGCCGAGAGGGAACAAGAGCTCGGTGCTCCGCCTCCCCGGGCCCCGCCCCCAGCTGGCAACTCGGCCGCCTGGGTCGAACATAGCGGCCTTGCTGCGTAACAGCTCGAGACTTGCTCCTTCCTCTGGTGCCTCTTGCTGTTGGCAGCAACGTCGTCCTCCTCCTCCTCCCGCCGTCACTCACATCTGTCAGGGGAACTCGGGCTTTGCACTCTGCCCCTCCACGCTTGTGGCTCTCTCCCCGGCATCCTCGCCGAGGTGCGTCGCCACCGAGTGCTCGGCCCCACCTTCCTGCCGGCTCTCGCGGCTGTCATCATCGGGGGGATGCCACAGTTTCTATCATAAATGTTTTGAATAAAAAGATCTTCTGTTCTGTCTTAAGTACATAAAACGTATTGCCCATAGTAATGGTATGGATGCAGCAGATTATTCTAGAGGTATACTAGAGGCATGTTGTTTGATGAGGAATGGCTTTATCCACTGTAAATGAGTTGCTGAAGAGATAACAATTAGTAGCTCAAAATACTGTTGCAAGCTCTGCACTGTCTGTCAATGCTTATTATCTGACATTGCGACCAGGTAAATATGTTCCACAATGAAGAAAGTCCTGCCTCATTTTGAATGTTCCCCTTTAGTAATATTTCTTTTCGGATCATCCATGGTAAACAGTTAGCAAGACTGGCTTTGATGTACACGCACTAGACTGTAGAGAGTGTAAGAGAGGAAATAAGCATGAAAGTGCTCAAAATTTATGTAGCCATATTCCTTCAAATGGAAAGAGTCTACTACATAAAAATTACTCATTAATAACAAACATGAGCCTGAGCCAAGACTGATTGTGTCGGGAGGGTTTCAGCCTGGTCTGGTTTCTGAATGAGAAGTAATACTGAACAATCAGAACAGAGCTCATTTACATATGCACTACATGGTGGAAGGTCTGTGGGTCTTAGTGAGTCTAGGTGTTTCAGCAACACTCATTGCCAAAAGATGTATATATTCAAGCACATAGCCATGCAATCTCCATAGACAAAGTTTGGAAATAGAATTACAACTAGCACTGTCATAGGATGCCACCTTTTCCACAAGTTAGTTTGTGAGCTTATGCTGAGTGCTGAAGATTCTAGCATGTAAACATCGCCTATCTGTTTCATCTCTCACCACAGAGTTCCAAAGCGTCTCTTGATGCAACATCAGCACAAGAACTGTACATCAGGAGATTCATGAAATGTGGAATGAGCAGTGGAACTATATTCTCTGGAGTGATGAATCATGTTTCATCATCTGGCAGTCTGAAGGACAAATCTGGGTTTGGCAGATGCCAGAAGTACATGACCTACTGGGATGTATAGTGCCAGCAGTAAAGTTTGGTGGAGGAGGGATAAAAGTCTGGGGATGTTTTTCAGGGTTTGGTTTCCAGTGAAGGGTAACGATAATGCTACACTATATTTCCAAAAGTATTCACTCACCCATGCAAATAATTGGATTCAGGTGTTCCAATGACTTCCATGGCCACAGGTGTATAAGACCAAGCACCTAGGCCTGCAGACTGCTTCTACAGACATTAGTGAAAGAATGGGTCACTCTCAGGAGCTCAGTGAATTCCAGCATGGTACCGTGATCGGACGCCACCTGGACAACAAGTACAGTCGTGAAATTTCCTCACTACTAAATATTCCACAGTCAACTGTCAGTGGGATTATAACACAGTGGAAGCGATTGGGAATCACCAAGCACATTGCAAAGTGTCAAATGCAGTGGTGTAAATCGCCACTACTGGACTCTACAGCAGTGGAGACATGTTCTCTGGAGTGATGAACCACGCTCCTCCATCTGGCAATCCGATGGACGAGTCTGGGTTTGGCAGTTGCCAGGAGAACAGTACTTGTCTGACTGCATTGTGCCAAGTGTAAAGTTTGGTGGAGGGTGATTATGGTGTGGTTGTTTTTCAGGAGTTGGGCTCGGCCCCTTAGTTCCAGTGAAAGGAACACTTAATGCTTCAGCAGACCAAGAGATTTTGGACAATTTCATGCTCCCAACTTTGTGGGAACAGTGTGGCGACGGCCCCTTCCTGTTCCAAAATCACTGCGCACCAATGCACAAAGCAAGACCCATAAATATTCTAAGTAAATCATATATAGAAAATATGTCCTTTAACAAACACACTGGAACTGCAGTACTCTATCATTTCAGTACCTTTCTGAGTACTAGGCATGGACTTATACCCTGATGGAGTAACCTGCAGTAAGATTCCAGGAAGCATAAAGCATAAATCTAGGTTGTATCCATCTCCATTAAATGGCAATTTTAAAGCACTTTCCTAACAAAGCATGTGGTTATGAATCACATGAAATGATACCTGATTTGTTTTTGGTTTTGCAATGAAGTGTGAAGTGACACTATTTTTTATCATGACTCATTCACCCCCAGCCCCACCCCACCCTTCTGTGTCCTGCAGAAAGATATGAGAAATGTGTTGCAGGCTGTAGAAGATAAGCTGAGTAGACAGCTAAGCGCATTACACATCAATTGTCATATTTGTGATTTGTTGTAATCATCTGTAGCATATATGCTTTGTGCCTGGCGTGTAGGGTAACAGAGGCTAAAGGCTGGTAAGTGAAGCTGCAGTAAGAGCATGACATCTCATTACTCTCATCTGTGTCCAGACACCACGTAGGGTCAACACACTAATGCATTTATCCTCACAGATTATATCTATAATCGCTGTCTGAAGGTTATACTCATTAAATTTATGTTTGAGCAGCAGATCATTATGTAACTGTAAGCAACATAGTTAAATATATGATTATTTGGTTTTGTGGTATCTGTAAAGTGTCATATGAATCATTCTACTGAATGAGTCAGAGTTGAAAACACATTCTGATCTTTAACAGACTTTGAATTTAGACTTAAACTCTTTTGCTTTGAGTGACTTAGTGTTGTGTCTTAACTGTGTTTATTTTGTAAAAACAATGGTTGAACAATCCATTTTGTCACTACCATAGCAATCATAACACTACCAAAACTTTACAAATGTTTCAGTAACGATTGCTTTGGTAGTGACAATTTTAGCTCATTTTGAACAGCTCTACATAGATAAAATCATGTTTTTCTTCAAAACACAAAAAAGTCTACTTAATTTCAAAAACAGCATTTCCGTGGTGACAATACTAAATGTTCCTCACTGATTTTCACACTTTGGGACACATCGGAATGCAGTCACACTTTCTGCTCTAAAATAAAATGAAAAAAAACTGTTTGCAGGCTTTCTTGTGTGCCAGCTTCAGAAGAAGTTTCCTTCTGGGACAACGGCCATGCAGACCGAGCTGATGCATTGTGCGGCGTATGGTCTGAGTACTGACAGGCTGACCTCCCACTTCTTCAACCTCTGCAGCGATGCTGGCAGCACTTATACATCTATTTTTTGAAGCCAATGTCTGGATATGATGCTGAACACGTGGACTCAATTTCTCTGGTTGATCCTGGCGAGGCCTGTTCCGAGTGGAACCTGTCCTGGAAAACCACTGTTTAACTTTATCCACCGTGCTACAGCTCAGTTTCAGGGCGTTAGCAATCTTCTTATAGCCCAGGCGATCTTTGTGGAGAGCAGCCATTCTATTTCTCACATCCTAAGAGAGTTCTTTGCCATGAGGTGCCATGTTGAATATCCAGTGGCCAGTATGAGAGAATTCTACCCAGAACACCAAATTTAACAGTCCTGCTCCCCATTCACACCTGAAACCTTGTAACTCTAATGAATCACATGACACCAGGGAGGGACAATTGGGCACAATTTGGACATGCTCACTGTGAGGTGGACTCACTTGTGTTGCCAGCTATTTAGACAATTGGGCACAATTTGAACTGCTCACTGTGAGGTGGACTCACTTGTGTTGCCAGCTATTTAGACATTAATTGCTGTGTGTTGAGTTTTTTTTCAGAGGACAGTAAATCTACACTCATATATAAGCTACGCACTGACTACTTTAAGTTATATTCAAGTTTAATTTCTATAGTGTTGTCCCATGAAAAGATAGAATAAAATATTTATAGAAATGTGAGGGGTGCACTCACTTTTGTGAGATACTGTATCTATCTATCTATCTATCTATCTATCTATCTATCTATCTATCTATCTATCTATCTATCTGTACATGAATGTGTGAATGTGTGTGTGTGTGTGTGTGTGTGTGTGTGTGTGTGTGTGGGAGGGGGGGGGGGTATAAATATGTAAGGTCTACATACTGATTTTTTTTTTTTTTTACTGCAATTATTCTTTATGTTGTGTGAACACTTCATGATGAATGGGCCAATAAAAATGCTTGGAATGAAATCTTTTTACACTAACTTCCATTAAATGTCAAGGTCACTCCGTAAAATGACCGTTTTAGACATATTTGCTTTCTTTTGTTAGTGACAATGTACTCCTATACTGATTCACATCCCTGAGGAATTACTGAGACAACACAGTTGATAATGACAGCCATAAGCTGCAATAAGCTGTTTTATTGGAATAAAAGGATGGTTGAGCCAGATAAAATTAATTTTGTTGATTGTGCAACGGCAACATGCACATACCTAAAAAATCTAAAACCACAAAGTGTAACAATGAAACCGAGTGAGTTATTCAGTGCGCGTTTGAGGCTGTCATGGTCTGAAGGGCTGATTTCTACGGCTTAGATCAAAGTGCAGAGAATTCAGTACATCCAGCATCACACTTCTGCTTCACCTGTCTGTTCAGTGAGGACAACACAAGATCAAACCATGTTGTCTTCGGTCTCTATTAAGATGCAGTTCGGGTATTAGAAGATGACCTGCCTGGAAAATGACAGTTCCATTTGCCGCTGAGAGCACACAAACATGTACTGTAAATTGTTTTTGCTTGAAGGTAGAACATGTTTGACTCTATTTTCTAATGGAATTCTAATGGATGGGATGTTATATATAAAACTGATCAATAGATTTTTACACAGTGTCACATATACTTAGCATTAGTATTATATTCTTTAGCATTTCAATGTATTACATGGCCATAATAGATCCATTTATTAGACCTTTTACATTCTCACACCAAACTATGTGCAGGCCCACCATGGCCATTTGCACCTTGTCTAATTTTAGTCTCCAAAGGCCTGGAGTGTAAAGCTATCTTCATCTGCATGATCCAGTAGCACTTTTTAAAAATGTATTTCTTCATAAAAGACTTATTCAACATTTATATCAGTGGTGGTATTACTATAGAGAAGCATGTCATGCAGAAGAAATGTCAAAAAAAGCTCCCCTTCCTCTGGTTTTGGAGATGTAGCACCACTAGCTTGAACTTTTGGTGGCATATTCTTTTTTTTTTCTTATGCATTACAGCTTGTACTGCAATGCAGATTTGTGAATGCCACTTTTTTCTTTATTATGGATCCATAATGTTACTTTATTCAAATTTTAATTAGCCTTTCCACTGTGTAAAATCCTGCTAAGTGCTAATTAATCTCAGTGAATTTGTAGCTCAAGTTTGTATCATGATCTTGATTATAGAAGGGTGACCCATGGCTTATGTTCTAGCAACTTTAATTGCTGGCTAGCCAGCCATATCATTAATTATAAATCATATAATTTATGGTCACCGGGTGGCTAAATATTTTAGACTAGAACTTTACAATGACAGTTTTTGTAGAACTTTCAGAAGGCTAGATATGATAGGAAAAGGTAGATAACTGCATTTTATTTTTTCTTTGTTTACTTATACATTATATTTCCAAAAGTATTCACTTGTCTGCCTTCACACACATGTAAACTTGAGTGACATCCAGTCTTAATCCATAGGGTTTAATATGATGTCAGCCCACCCTTCGCAGCTATAACAGCTTCAACTCTTCTGGCAAGGCTTTCCACAAGGTTTAGGAGTGTGTTTATGGGAATTTTTGACCGTTCTTCCAGGAGCGTATTTGTGAGATCAGATACTGATGTTGGACGAGAAGGCCTGGCTCACAGTCTCCGCTCTAATTCATCCCAAAGGTGTTCTACCGTTCTCCTGACAACCACCAAACCCAGACTTGTCCATCGGATTGCCAGATGGAGAAGCGTGATTTGTCACTCCAGAGAACACTTCTCCACTGCTATGGAGTCCAGTGGCGGCGCTTTACACCACTGCATTTGACGCTTTACATTGCGCTTGGTGATGTAAGGCTTGGATGCAGCTGCTCACCCATGGAAACCCATTCAATGAAGCTCTCTACACTGTTCTAGTCTAATCTGAAGACCACATGAAGTTTGGAGGTCTGTAGTGATTGACTCTGCGGAAAGTTGGTGACCTCTGCACACTATTCACCTCAGCATCCGCTGACCCCGCTCTGTCATTTTATGTGGCCGACCACTTCGTGGCTGAGTTGCTGTCGTTCCCAATCGCTTCCACTTTGTTATAAAACCACTGACAGTTGACTGGAATATTTAGTAGTGAGGAAATTGTATGACTGGACTTGCTGCACAGGTTTCATCCTATCATGGTACCACGCTGGAATTCACTGAGCTCCTGAGAGCGACCCATTCTTTCACTAGTGTCTATAGAAGCAGTCTGCAGGCCTAGGGGCTTGGTTTTATACATCTGTGGCCGTGGAAGTGATTAGAACACCTGAATTCAATTATTTGGATGGGTGAATTAATACTTTTGGAAATGTAGTGTATATTAAAAATATCAAAAGTGTTATCAAAGACATAGGAGAACACAAGTGTGTAAGCCAACTATGCCAGCTTAATAACTTGCGATTTTTTGTGCAATAGCATTGATGGTGATTTTGAAAATAAACTGACTGTATAGATTTAACCCCTTAAAATCCCAGGCTTATTACATACTAAGGCGTATTCAGCTATGGGGACTGGCTGAGCTGTACTTATAGAAGTTATAAAAGTAATAATACTTTGGATCCATAGGTGGATCCTGGCCATTCAAGGGGTTAAGTGCTTTATTAGGAGTTTGAATCCAGGTAGTCAGAGCATAAGTCAAATGTGGAACAATCACTGTATTAAAATATAATGTTGCTGCTTCAGTGGTTAAATGGTTTCTGATGTCGAAACAATTAAACTTTATAAAATTTCTTTCTTATTAAATTTGTTCTTTAAAATGTAAACACAAAGATATTTGCACTATGATAACTCTTTAAGGTTTATACTTGATATATAGAAATTTATGGCATTATCTGTTGGCCTCTAAAAAAGGCTCCTGACAAACCTGCCCACAAATCATTTCTGTATAGAACAGAATAAAAGAGGTCACAAAACTGATCCCTGAGGTACACCAACATTACAGCTAATAGGCTCTGTCAGTCCTCTATTCACCTCTATAACTCTCTGGACCGTACCTTCTAAACAGGACATTATTGATGTCACATGTTGGATTTTTTCTTGTAATAATTTGGCAGAAAGTTGGCAGTTCTGTGACACCTTTACTGAAAAGCCACCCTAAAGTCAACATTTAAATGCCTTAGTTTTGATGCTTCTTTGTAACTTTATTTCCTGACCTCTTTGCTAGGGCATCCATCATTATGGTGTGGTATGGATTCGGATCTGTGCACCTAAAGTACAGGTTCGAGTGCACTGGCACCTCAGTTCTTACTTGTCCTTTTCTTTTCTCTTTCCTTTCATCATTTTAATATACACTGCCGTGACAAGGAATAACACCACAGTGGGGCTATGAATCAGCTGAAAGTTGGTTTATTGTCTATATTCCCTCTTTCTCTCTAGTCTTCTTTTCAGACTGCTTGTTCTCTATAGCTACTTAATTTTCCATCCCTTTCGTCATCGAAAAGACATTCAAATACAGAGAAAGAGGAAGTGATAGAGCGACACACAAAGAAAGAATTGGACGAGGACAAACAGCTAGCTTGACAGGAGGTAGCACAGAGGGAGAGAGAGGGGAGTGAGGTCGAGGGAGGTTGAATCATCACTTAAAGCCACTCTCCCTTGATTTGTGTTAGATAACACCATTACTGAGAGAATCAGAGTTTTAGCTGTGACTAAGCTGCACTGAGAGATGTGCTGCCACCATTTATCCTTTTACCCAACCTAGTCAGACAACTGTGAACACACACACAGTTTTTCAGTGCAGAGTAAAAAAAAAAATCAATTGCCCATTTTCCTCACAAAAGCAATCCATCACTGATTTCTCTCGCTCTCTCTTTTCTTCTAGTCCTTCTTTGCTCTCTCTCGATTGACAAATGTCAATGGTTTGTTTGTGTACCCTGAAGGCTACCAGCCTGCAGTGTTTGGCTTGTCACTAACGGCAATCAGGGAGAAGAGCGTTAATAAAAAAAGACAATTTAAGCTCCAGGCCTCCAGCATCACTGATAACATCAGGTCTCAGTCATGGCCTATTATTAGCCTTCAATACTCGTCAATACATCTATCATGTTTTAATCTGCTGTGGAAGGTCAGTAGAAGGTCATAAAGTGACCCTCTCTACAATTATCATCTTTAAATGTGTTCAAATAGAGCGGATATTTGCATAAAGAATATATCAATCAATATGGTTTAATCACTGTAAGTGAACTTAACTGAAACAAAACAAATGAGTAGCACAGCGGCAACATCAAGATTTGCTATGAAGGCAAGTGAGCATAATATAAATATAGTGAGAAGCAAAGGTATTGAGACAATGAAGTGAAATTGGTTATTTTTGTTATACATTACATATATACAGTACTGTGCGAAAGTTTTAGGCATCTAAGCAAATGTTTAAACAGTTTACCTCAGCAGTGAGTCTATCACAATATACGTCAGAATAAAGTCATATTCATAATTCAAATAAACATAAAAACAATAAAAAGTAACAAGAATGTCTTGGGTCCATATTTTTCCTTGACACCTTCACAGCCGCCACAGAGACTTAATATCATCAATGACATCATGAGCTCAATTTACTGAAGCACTGATTGGTCAAACCAGGAGCTGCTTTTTAACTACATATAATACTGGACTTCCTTGAGGAGAGGTTTGAAAATCACTATATATAATCATATATATATGTTATATATAAGCACTATATGTAATCATTATTAATTAGTATTCTATATATTTTGTTTATTCAAATATTAACACTTTTCTCAGCAAATAAACACAAACTACATAAATAAACAGGTTTTGAAAATGTCTCTTGGGCAGACTTTTGCACAGTACTGTATTTGTTGCCTGTCCAAATGTTATGGCATATTTAATACTTTATGTTAAATTGATTTAATGTTTTATTTTCTCCCCATTATGTTAAACAGTAATTACACTCCACTATTTTCAGATAATTCCACCCCTGGCTCAACTTTGAAAAATGCTCAAAAATGCTAGGGGCACACTGGGAGGGGTTTATGGTGGTTTGCGGGTTTGGAGGTGGGGCTGCGAGGGAAATTGGGTGGGCTGGGCTGCTCCTTTTTTTTTTTTTTTTAGGGCTAACTTACGTTAGCTATCAGAAAATATGAAGTGACAGAATCAAATGGCACTTTTGCGATTGAGAGGTCTTACAAAGTTGATTTTTCTCTGCTACCACCCCCATCTTCAACAAGGGGGAAGGTGTTTCTGATGAGGCAGTGCAACTTGAGTCTTAACGGTATGAGCCACTGGCTCAAGTTGCAGAAGAGTTAACAAAGTGCCAGAAAATGATTAGCAGCATGCAGCAGAGGCAACTGAACGGTAGAACATTCCCTTAAATTGTGACAGCTAGCTTCTAATGATCTTTTCAGCAGGCCCATATTTGATCAAACCCATGTCGTGACTTCTTTAGATGTACTGACTTCCGAATGAATAAAATGGTTTTCTACGTTTTTTTTTCTAAGTTTCATTCAGTTTGACTTCAAGGTCGCAGACTGCATCACCAGTCAGTCAGGGTTTGCTGCAGTGGCCCTAAATGGCACTTACCGGTGTTACATCAGATTCAGTTCCCACTGAAATTCACATTCCCCTTCATAAATTGAACCCTCTAGCAAGCAACACTGGAAGTATGGAAAGCAGGAACGAAGTCCAAGAAAGGCTGTACGGACAAAAGACACAGTCAGTAACAATGGCCATTTAATGTTAACCTTTCCTGAACCGTTTCGCTTTCCATAGTTCCAGTGTGGCTTGCCTTTGATCTCTGTTCAGTGAGTGTGCACGCCAGAGGGTCTGAGTTGTGAAAGGAAACGTGAATCGGATGCAAGACCGGCAGCTTTGTCTGCAAGCCTGAGCAATTTGCAATGATCAGGCAGCCCCAAGAAAACCAGAGCATCTGATGACAGGAAGATTGTTAGAGCTGTGCATGATGGACAGAGTGTCAAGGCTTGGGCATGCATGGCTTCGTCTGGTGCTGTCTCACCGGTCTTAACTGATGTGAGCCAGCGCCAGAAGAAGCCATGCATGCCCAAGCCATGACACTTCGTCCATCATACACAGGTCTAACAATCTTCCTGTCATCAGCTGATCTGGTTTTCCTGGGGCTGCCTGATCATTGCAAATTGCTCACACTTAGTGTTTTTTTCCATTGTTGGTATTTGCTTTAATCTCGTTTCCAAAACTGCTTGCTTTTCCATTGTCGTCAATTCTCAGTATTCATCTAATTTTGTACCTTTGACATTAAAATAGTAATCTTCTAATGTAAATTTAAGTCACAACAACCAACCCTGCACTGCTCTCACATGTGTTAGCAATAACCCATTTCACTGCTTCTCAATGTAGGTCAATGGAAGTTCTCGAACTGACCTTTTCTACTGTTATCTTCATGTTCACTTGCAGTCAAGCGAGAAATATCAACAGATTTCAACAGAACCGCTTGACATGAATTGAAATACAACAAGCTAAAGATATCATACCAACATTGAAAGTGATTTATTTCTTAAAACTTTTAGTTAGTTTCTGTATTTTGTTTGTCATGCCTTCTTATCCCCTATAGTCCTGCTGCTCTGGATGTTCATTTAACTGGCTGCAGCCTTAATGCACAGTTATGAATGGATGTCAGCTCTGTGAGCTTCAAAATCTCAGGCAAGGCGACTGCTAACCCCCCCCGTGTGCCGCCATATCTGCCTTTTCCCCTTCCCTTTCCATACCTTTCTATGGCCTTCATTTTATCATTCTATGGACAAAAGACACTATTCATGTACCAATCAGCAGGACCTTCACTCTTTCATTTTCTGTCCCTTTTGGAGAGATATACTCTTCTTTAATCTGGGAATGGCACTCCATCTTGCTTGCTGTGTTCAATTTTATATGAAAAGAATATGAAAGATTTTATCGCGAGCAACCATTTTGCAAGCAAATGAATACATATCCCTCAGAAAATACGTCACTTCTTATTTCTACTCTGAATGTTTCCATAATCAAAAATAAGCAGTCCGTTCCAATGCAACCAGTATAAAAGCCCTTTGTGTCAACTTCTAGGGCACAAACTTTCTCTTAAAGTGTAGAACTTGGAGACTGTACCATTGTGTGAAGAGGCTAAAGTCTTAAAGTCCAAAATGTTGGACTGTTATTCAATTAGAGCTTGAGATCTCTTCAATCTGCTAATATAGGAGAGTAAAGTTGCTGTCCATCCTGTAACAGGGATACTTCATCCTCCATACCTATGTTAGTCCAGGTTGGCAGCACTCTTGGACCAAAGCCCAAAGAAACCGAGAAAAGGAACAAGCTTCAAGATGTGTTGAAGCATGTTCTTTTTGTTATTGTCTTGGTCCAAAAGTGCTTTGGTCCCAGCAATAGCTACAGAAGATATGGGTTTCATTCTTACTCTACCCATCTCACTTATACTGTGCATAGCAGTGCCATCATATTACAACCTTGCTGTTCCATTTTTTTACCCATTTGTGAAAATGATTTGGTGACACTTAAACTTTGCTACTTAACAATGACAGAACAATATGTAAACATGTCATGGCAGACGTCATATGCTGTTCTGAATTGTCATAACAGATTATGTTCAGTGATAAAACAGTGTAATGTAACCATTATTATTATCATTGTTATGAAATTATCTCATCATTTTGGCAGATAATTTTGCATATTTTGCATATTTTATTGAAATGAGCAAAATTATGTAGATATTTTATTATTAAGATATAATAATATCCAGAATTTCTATAGATAAAATTACTTAAAACAAGTAGAATGGATGCACAGTGTCACTGATGTGAAGCACCACTCTTATGAAGCATTGTTTGATAATTTCGCCCCCTCATGGAGAGTCTTCAGTCTGCTAAATGTGACTGAGTGAGTGACATATATGGATAGATAGATAGATAGACAGATAGAAAGAATGAGGCGCATGAGGTGCATCTGCAAATACATTGAATAATCTTACATTATACAAATTCATATGAAGAATAATTTTAACACTTTCAGAAATCTCTCAGTGTTATTAGATATGTTGATTGTATTTCAGATGATTTTCCTTGCCAAGATATCCTTTTATGCAGTGTAGAAATGTCCAAAATTACTATATAAAATAAACATGAATATGCATGTATTAGGCACGGTAGTGTGGTGGGTAGTGCTGTCGCCTCACAGCAAGGAGGGCCTGGGTTCGATTCCCCGGCCGGGCGACCAGGGTCCTCTCTGTGTGGAGTTTGCATGTTCTCCCCGTGTCTGCGTGGGTTTCCTCCGGTTTCCTCCCACAGTCCAAAGACATGCAGTCAGGCCAATTGGATGTGCTAAATTGCCCCTAGGTGTGAGTGACTGTCTGCCCTGCGATGGACTGGTGATCTGTCCAGGGTGTATCCTGCCTTCCGCCCGAAGGCTGCTGGGATAGGCTCCAGCATCCCCCCGCGACCCTGACGGAGAAGAGATGGATGTATTAATATATAATATTTAGATGTCTTTCTCAGTTTGTTCAACATTTTCTCTCATATTTCACTTTGTGAAACACTTTTCCTGAAAAGCTTATTACATTCACTTTACCTGTAATCCTTAACACTGTGGTACTTCCATCCTTTCTTGATTTCTTTCTCTCCTCAGCTGACGAGGATTTGTGTCAGGTGCCTTTCTGACAGCCCATGACTCTTTTTTGTTTGACAGTCTTTTTCACAGTGTCCAGTCCCTCTTGGTTTCCTCGCTGTTTGTATTTTTCATCTCTCTCCCAGCTCTTCCTCATGTCCCTCTCCTGTACTTTCTTTGAGGTTCTCTCTCTCTCTCTCTATATATATATATATATATATATATATATTAGTCATTATATTACAGACTATGGCTGTTTCATTGTTGCTTGCATAAAATATTTAACATATACAGCCTCATCTTCAAACTAATTCCCTTCATTTACACCTAATTTGTCAATGAGAAGGTTTAAACTTTGGTCCAGGTTTTTTTTATTTTTTATTTTATTTATCCACAGATAAATCGTTTTTTTTGTCTGTATTTCTTCTTCTTCGTTTCTTGTCATCAGTTTTTCATGAAAACTTTCAAAAAGCTAACTTTCAGTAGAACAGAAAAAAAACCCAAAACATTTTTAACTTTTAATGGACGTTGATGTACGAGTGATTTTGAATAATTTTATTGCTCCATTTACCAAGAAGTTTTCACATCTGGCATTTTCCAATGATGACAAATTGTGTTAAATAATAAAAAAAAAAAGCTTCCGTGTTAATCTCTTTCAACAACTGCTTTGCTAGCATAATGTAATATCAACATATGGATGGCAATGTCAAATTAATTTAAATTACTAACAGTCATATTACTAGTCTGTGTTTTCATGATGTCTAGTCATATCAATCAACCTTGCTTTTGCTCTAAAGATGTCAGCCTTAACTTCAGTCCCAGCATCAGACTCAGACAAAAACAGTAAAAAGCCTTCATTTCAGGTGGAATTCAGTGCAGAACAGATTATGCAGACACTGAGCTGATTTTGATTAGCTGACTGCTTTACTCTGATTAAAAACTCTTGAATGCTGTTGAACAACTTTTAAAAGTGCTCAAGTGTTGTTGAGCAGTGTTATTGTCCTAATAATGGAAGTGAGTTTTTTTAGTTTAAACTGAGTGATTTTGCATTAGCTGTTTGATGGCCTCAGCTTTAGTTTCTACAGCCACTGTGTTTTGCTTTCACATCAACAATTGCCCTGAGGTGCAACTTGGCAGTACTCCAGTCCAACATTAGTCTTGAGACTGGTGTCAGGACTGCAAATGAATGGTCTTGACATTATTTTCACTTTGTCATTGTCCTGGTCTTGGCTTAAAGAGGACACCAGACCAGCCGAGTGCAAGAGCGCCTGTAGTCACTGGTGACTGAACCGTTTTTTCATGATTATAAAATCAATTGGGACAACAATCAGCACAGCACTAATCAGCATGCTGACCATGGTGCTGGGCACAGCACCACCATATCAGCATATTGCTATAAATATATATTTTTTGTTATATTCTGAAATCTCTGTTGTTTTGATTGGATTTGATTTGTCCAGATATTGGTTTCATTCTGACTGAATTTTTCCAGGTTTGGGTTTGACACCAGACTTGATTTGTCCAGGTCTTGACTTGTCAAGGTCTTGGTTTGGCAAAGACTTCATTTGTCCAGGTTTTAGTTTGACTCAGGCTTCATTTGTACAAGTTTTGGTTTCACTCTGACTTGATTTTTCTAGGTTTAGGTTTGGTGCAGGCTTCCTTTGTCCAGGTTTTGGTTTGATTCAGGCTTGACTTCTTCAGGTCTTCATCTTGCCACAGGATTTTAATGTTTTCGGACTCTTAATCGTCTACCATGTTTTTGCTAAAAGCTCTCTCCTGCTCTTTGTTTAACCTGTAGATGTTTATTTACGAAAACCTTAATATTGTTTATCTGTTTACTGCACAATATCAGCAGATGAAGGTCCACAGAGTTCTTCAGAGTGGAGAGTAATGATGAGATTGCATTCAAACTGTTTTTTGTGGATGAGTGTTAACAGCTGTTCATCTGTTATTGCAGTGACGACATTGTACACTCTGATAATCATCCAGAGTCCATTTCATATCATTTGTTTTGCAGCCGTCAAGCAGAGTTTTCATTATCTTTCACAACTTCATGCTATGTTTCTACATCACTTCTTTTGTTTGTAATGTAAATGTCTTTCAGCAAATGCTTGACTGTTTCATTATCAGGCAAACTGGTAATTTCCTTTTCTCACTCACCTGCTGCTTGTTTTGTCATTATTCAGGAGAAGTTTCATTTAGAAGCTTCAGAAGTTCTTTGATAGCTTTGACTATCCCTCCAGTGGTGTACAGTACAGTCTGTTAGACCTGTATACCTGTAGATCTGATATATATATATATATATATATATATATATATATATATATATATATATATATATATATATATATGAAACATATATTTGCTTATATATATATATACTTTTTGCAAAGGATATATATATATAAACTCTATCCTTTGCAAAAAGTTAACAATATAAAAATTATAAATAAATATAAAGCTAAGATATTTACACTGTAAGGACATTTTTTAAAATGTTCACAAACACTTTTCCTTATGAGACTGGTTTGCTATTTGAGGAAACAACAAAACACTACAGCATAATAAGATACTGTCTCTCAATCTTGGCTCCACATAGTTTTTGCGACATATTTCAACAGTCCTATGCCTTACAATGTTTTATAAGATTTAATATCCTTGTAAATGATTGAGAATGAAAACCGACTGAATCAGCAAGGGAGTAGGGGGTGCTGAGTGATTAATTTATGGCCTAAAAGCAGAAAGAGTACCACTCACACTGGCCTACTTATATTATTGTTTACCACTTACAGTTGATTCTGAATTTAATAGGCTTGGCAAAAGTTTTGGTAGCTTTGTGAGGGCGATGTGAAGGAAATTGATCGGAAACGCTCAGCGTAGTGCTGACAAATGAGTTTTTGCTTCCACAACATCATCATTCTAGCATGAAATCTATATGAGTTCAGCTGCAAAACTCACTGACTGGTTTTTGAAGGCCTGTTATCTCATAAACATCAGATAAGTTATTTTTGTTATTTTTGGTTTTCACCTCATTTGAAAACCTCATCTGTTCTTTACATTGTGTGAATTTCTTATGTTTTATGTTTCATTAAATTGACCGATAGAAGCAGTCTAAAATTAATTGGAATAACGTGGTGTAACATTAATGTGGACTAAAGTTAAGAAGATTGAACTAAAGATTTATTGATTGATTCTAACATTCCATGAATGGTATCATTTGATGGTGTATTTATCGTATAATTTTATGTGAGAATGTGCCAGAAACAGGCTTTTTAAAACACATTTTGAGAGAAAAAAAAAACTAAACAGTAAGCATTCACCCAATAAAACCTGACCATCTCCACTCCTGACCACAACATGAAAGCATTATTTACAGGACTGGCTGGACTAAAGCGAGTCTATGGGACATAATGGTGACCACAGTTTGATGTCATGGTTCTGGGTGGTACTTCAGACCCCTACAGTTTCCTTCATCTGCTGACAGCTGGCAAGTTGACAGCCTGGTGAAGATCCAGTCATTAGGGGGCCGATTACGTTTGTGCATGTGTGGGCATATAACCACAGGGAGTGGGGGTTAACCCTGAGCTTTTGTGTGGATCCACCTGCACACCACTCCCTTTCCATCCCGCTCAGACTCAGGGGAGACTGTGTGTTTGGGTGAGTAGAGGTGACAGAATGTCATATCTGTGATCATACGGATCTGCTGTTGAGGTTAGACCATCTGTCCTCTCATCACCAGGGAGTGACGTGCTTGAGTTTACATCCATCCATCCATTTTCTAAGCCGCTTCTCCGTCAGGGTCGCGGGGGTGCTTGAGTTTACAATTTTAGAAAATAATATTTATATTCAATATTTATTTTTTTGTTTTAACTTCCAGTCTCTTGGCATTAAACTCAGTACAGCTAATCTATATGAGCTTCAAGGTTCTGCATATTGTCACTGCCACAACAAAACCTCCTTATTATCAAGTGCCAACAAGTTGATTTCAGTTGACTTTATGGATACTGGTTCTCTAGAATATTCTGTCCTCTTTGGCCTTTAGACTTCTTAATAGCTCGTTTATGATTCCTTGGATTGTATACGTACATCTTGTTGTCGACTGTTCTCTTCCTTTTTTCATTATCTGGACTTTGGTGAAGAATCCACTTGTTTGTTTTCTTTGCCATCCAAGGTACTTTTAAAACTCTTTAAAAAAAACTAAGACTTCAGTGTTTTTCCTGTTCTGCTTTTATTATCCAGCTTTCACATCCAGAACCATAGAAAAGCCCTTGGCCTAGAGCGGAGCTGTCAAACCCAATCAGTAAAAAGGCCAAATTATATACTCTCAACAATCTGTGGGTCAGCTGCGTTTTTATTTTACTTTTATTTGAACATTTTGTCTTTACCCCAACTGGCCATTGATTATTCAAGATATGCCAAAATTACAATGGCAAAAAATAAGCACTGAATACTTGGATGATTAAAATTTTTTTGAATAAAAACAAGTTGTTTTATATAAAACAATAGACTACATTTGCTGCAGAGAACTGTTATAACCTCTTTAAATGTCCCCAATATACAGTAGATTTTTAAAACTGCCATACTTTTTGTTAGCTTGTTTTGCTTTGTGGTGCTGTCCATAGACTGTTTGGTAGGGGTGGTAGCACACATTATGTTGCAGTGCATGCTGGGAACTGTAGTGCAGCTCATGTTGATATGTGCTACTATCAATAGAAATATAAAATCATTTTGTGGGCTGAATAGGACTGTGCCATGGGCCTGACTTGGCATGTAGGCTTTGTGTTTGACCCGTGGGGCCTAGAGAATTCTGATCTGTGATAAATGATTGCATTTGAAGATCTTTTCAAGCTCCTGTTATGTGCTAGTTAATCTACAATGTTAAAAATGTGTGCCTTAAAACACTTTCTTTTCTGCTCCTATAAACCATTTGAAATTAGCTGCTCTTTCGAGTGTGTGAACAGTTCACCTAAAAAGTTGAACAGAAATGGCACAAAATTACTCTGAATAAAATTTTGTTAACTCTTAAATGGCCAGAACCTGCTGCCTGATTCAGTCTTCCATCACTCACAAACTCAGCTCATTGACACTGTTTTCCCTTGTTATTGAATGATAAGGCAAATGATGTAACGAGTCTGACAATTTTAATGAGTTACAGTTAAAAATGTGTTTCCTTTCCTGCAAAGTTGCAACAATATCTAAATGTTCGTAGTTGACAACCATGCTTTACTAAAAGCAGCATGGGGTTTGAGGCCGATGAAGGACCTTTAGGTGAATTTTCCCATTAAGCAGAAAATAAATTGATTATTTGACCTTTTTGAATGAGCACAAAGCACTCAGAGCAAGAGTGACTTCCTAAAAGCAGCAGGGCCTTGATTAAGGGCTCTTCAGCCTCTCTGACTTGGCTCACGTTTACTGTTCATACAAACAGAAGCATAATTAGGGCTGTTTCATTTTGCTGCATACTGTAACAGAGAGTGTGAGGACTGGTAAAATAGGGGCATTTATTAAAAATGGAATAGTTTTGGTTCTGAAACTTGACTGTGTAATGTTCTGTAGACCCACACAGTCATACACAAAAATTAGAAATGTTTGAACAGTCACAGGGAGCAAACATAAACATGGCATTTGTCCATTTATTAGCTCAATTTATCATGTTGGAAAATTCAGCAAATAAACAGTAATTATGCAATAAGATGTGCAGACGCGTGTTCTCTGTAGATGATGTGTTGACTTATTTATACTTAGATGCTTAACAGAACATGTCATTTTACCAGGGGCGCATGCAACTGTAGAACCACAATCATAAGTTCACTCAAATGGCCATGTCCAAATGTCTACATCCTAAGATTAACTCAGTCAGTCAGCCATGTAATTACTGAACAATAAGTGTCAGTATGTAATAAGCTTGGGTTAATTCCAGTTATTAAAACCACTGTTTTGATTGACGTTTGATTGACTCAGAATGTCATATTTTCACACTTTTTTCAGTGGCATGTGCAGATCAATTTTCCAGTTGAGGCTCCAGTGGGGTACAGGACCCGACGGGGGTGGAGGGAGTTTGCCACTAAAATTAGTTTAATAAATGAGTTATATAAAATAAGTAATAAAATAAATAAATAAATAAATAAATGACAGGCCATGTCTACATGCTTAGTGAAACACTGTGCAGATTGAAGAGTTTAAATGAGGCATCACCTATATAATACAAACACTGTCTGATGCTTCCTACAAAAAGCAACGAATAACATCCAATCATGGTTGAGAACCAATATCCATATGGGGGAGGGGAGGGGGGGGTGCCCAGGCCAGATCTAGACACAGGAGTGATTTTAGCAATAGATTTATCAACAGTGCTGTCTTTCTTAGACTACACCAAACACATTTGGTTTGTGATTTTAAAATGCTATACAAAGGCAAAACGCAGTCAGCGTTCAACGGAATCAGCTCTGTCTTGTGATGAAAGCTCATGCTTCAACTGTTCACTGTTTAAAGTGAGAATAGTGTGAAAACTGCAGTAACATATTGGGCTGCATACATAACAGAGCTTTGAAACTGAATTTCACTGTTGGCATTGTAGAGGCTCTCTGCTTTTGTAGAGCAGAATATTTTACCAAGTATCTGCATTTTTATAGCACCGCATGTATAATAAAGTAGATAACTGTTAGGTTTTGTGGTTCAGTGGCATTGTGACTGCAGAGAATAGTGCAGAAGGGCCATCTGTTTAGGGAGAGTCGTGTCCAGCAGATTCATCCAGCTTCCTGACTGGGAGAGAGAGAGAGAGAGAGAGAGAGGAGGGATGGCCTCTGAGGACATCTGACCCTTT
The DNA here is from genome assembly GCF_015220715.1 of Pygocentrus nattereri. Lineage (NCBI taxonomy): Eukaryota > Metazoa > Chordata > Actinopteri > Characiformes > Serrasalmidae > Pygocentrus > Pygocentrus nattereri. The sequence continues at coordinate 20,227,178 of NC_051237.1, read as the reverse complement.
AACCTTGTCCTGGTCCTCCACAACCCCAACACATCAGCTCTGTGCCAAATAAGGGCTGGAAGACCACCAAACACCTGAACCATGAACTAGTGCCCCTCTTGCTAACATTTACTCATTGAGAGAGAGAGAGAGAGAGAGAGAGAGAGAGAGAGAGAGAGAGAGAGAGAGAGAGAGAGAGAGAGAGAGAAAGAGAGAGAGAGAGAGAGAGAGTGAGACACAGAGAGAGAGAGAGATAGAAAGTGAGACAGAGACAGAGAGAAGGAGACAGACATAGAGGGAGACAGCTGAAAAGAAAGAAAGAAAGAAAGAAAGAAAGAAAGAAAGAAAGAAAGAAAGAAAGAAAGAAAGAAAGAAAGAAAGAAAGAAAGAAAGAAAGAAAGAAAGAAGCCAAATAAGGTTTGGAAGACCACCAAACTAGTACTCCCCCTTAAAATTGCTAATATTTGCTCACTGAAAAAAAGATATACATATATACATAGAGAGAGAGAGAGAGAGAGAGAGAGAGAGAGAGAGAGAGAGAGAGAGAGAGAGAGAAAAGACAGGTATATATAATGAGAGACAGGCAGGAATAAAAGAGTGGAAATTTACATGATTTTATTAGTGCTGTAAGACAGAAGAGCAGCTAAAGCAGAAAAGACAATGTCAAATAAATGAAGGGGGTGGGGAAGAGAGTGAAACAGGGGGGCTGGTGAAGAGCTGAAGCAGACTGTGTGTGTTTGGGGGCAGAGTGTATTTGTTTTCATTTTTTAAAATGAAAGGTTCTTCAAGTTCTGTTGTTAAATGGGAGTGAAGAGTGTGGACCCACGTACAGATGCTTACAGAGTTTACCTATAATGAACACTTTGTCAGAAACAAAACCTTGTATCTCTAAAATGATAACTTTACATGAGAAGGAAAAAACCTACAACACTTTTAATGTATGTCAATGGAACCAGACATATTTCTAAGCAATTTTGGGCTGTTTATTTTTGTCCATCATCGTGAAAGTTTGACACAATATAAAGGACAAAAGGTATTTTCAAATCATGTAAAAAACTGGAAAACAACAAAACTGGAGATAAAAGGTTTTGTTCCCACAGCATTGACATTGAGGTCTGATGAGTCAAACCTTTAGACTGTTTTTTGAAAAATGTTCTCCAGGGCAAAGAAGAAAAGAACCATCCAGATTATTACCAGCATAAAGTTCAAAAGTCAGGGTCAGTCATGATGTGAGGGCGCTCGTCTTGCACAACTATGAAGACACCTTTCATGTTGCATTTCATTTTGGTGCTACTTACACTGCTTTTAATACAAAGTCTTTTTCATGGGCGTTCATGTTTATTTCAACAATGTCAAGCGAAATTCTTGCAGTTTTACAACTGCATGGCTGTGTAATTATGGAGTGTGGGTGTTAGACTTGTCTCCCTGCACTCCAGACCTGTCTCTTATTGAACTGCAAAATATAGCAGATATGGCCCAATATGGTTGACCTCTTGTATATCAAAAGAATGGAAATAAATTCCACTTTTGGAACTGAATTGATTGGTGTGTTGACTCCGCAAGTGATTATTAAACAGTGGTAATTGTGAACATGTTCCTATCACAACTAGTTTGGAACATGTCCCAAATTTGGAAAGATTATATATGTCCACAAAAAGCTAGCAAACAAAAGAAACAATAAAGTTAAGACTGTAAAACACCAAGTATTGTGTTTCTGTACTGTGTCTATTGGCAGAAATGGAATATAGTATACAAACCCATGTTTCATTAGAGTATAATCACCTAACTATGAATCATTATGTTTTCATTAGCTTAGAATATGACATCCAAACATATGACCAGGAATCCCTATTATAATGTTGTTATTACCACCCATTCCAGATACCAATTGAAAATGTATTCATTTCCAATATTTGTAAATATTGGGCCATACATTTTACTAAATATGAGTTGATGACTTCATAGTGCTTTCTTTTTTAGATTTTATGGTACTATGGCACGATTACGCAGTGCGTATGGCAACAATTTACCAAATACCCAACTTAAAAAAAATTATATATATATAATTTTCAGTATTGTGTCTGGCCTCCACGTGCCTGTATGACCTCCCTACAACGCCTGGGCATGCTCCTGATGAAGTGACGGATGGTCTCCTGAGGGATCTCCTCCCAGACCTGGACTAAAACATCCGCCAACTCCTGGACAGTCTGTGGTGCAATGTAGCGTTGGTTGATGGAGCAAGACATGATGTCCCAGATGTGCTCAATCAGATTCAGGTCTGGGGAATGGGCGGGCCAGTCCGTAGCTTCAATGCCTTCATCTTGCAGGAACTGCTGACACACTCCAGCCACATGAGGTCTAGCATTGTCCTGCATTAGGAGGAACCCAGGGCCAACCACACTAGCATATGGTCTCACATGGGGGCTGAGGATCTCATCTCGGTACCTAATGGCAGTCAGGCTACCTCTGGTGAGCACATGGAGGGCTGTGTGGCCCTCCAAAGAAATGCCACCCCACACCATTACTGACCCACTGCCAAACCGGTCATGCTGAAGGATGTTGCAGGCAGCAGATCGCTCTCCACGGCGTCTCCTGACTCTGTCACGTCTCTCACATGTGCTCAGTGTGAACCTGCTTTCATCTGTGAAGAGCACAGGGCGCCAGTGATGAATTTGCCAATCCTGGTGTTCTCTGGCAAATGCCAAGCGTCCTGCACGGTGTTGGGCTGTGAGCACAACCCCCATCTGTAGACGTCAGGCCCTCATACCATCCTCATGGAGTTGGTTTCTAACCGTTTGTGCAGACACATGCACGTTTGTGGCCTGCTGGAGATCATTTTGCAGGGCTCTGGCAGTGCTCCTCCTGTTCCTCCTTGCACAAAGGCAGAGGTAGCGGTCCTGCTGCTGGGTTGTTGCCCTCCTACGGCCTCCTCCACGTCTCCTGGTGTACTGGCCTGTCTCCTGGTAGCACCTCCAGCCTCTGGACACTAAGCTGACAGACACAGCAAACCTTCTTGCCACAGCTTGCATTGATGTGCCATCCTGGATGAGCTGCACTACCTGAGCCACTTGTGTGGGTTGTAGAGTCCGTCTCATGCTACCACGAGTGTGAAAGCACCACCAACATTCAAAAGTGACCAAAACATCAGCCAGAAAGCAGAAAGGTACTGAGAAGTGGTCTGTGGTCCCCACCTGCAGAAACACTCCTTTATTGAGTGCGTCTTGCTAATTGCCAATATTTTCCACCTGTTGTCTGTTCCATTTGCACAACAGCTGTGAAATTGATTGTCAATCAGTGTTGCTTCCTAAGTGAACAGTTTGATTTCACAGAAGTTTGATTTACTTGGAGTTATATTGTGTTATTTAAGTGTTCCCTTTATTTTTTTGAGCAGTGTGTATATATAAAATATGTTCATTATTTAAGCAATTTTCAATAACAAATATACATTTAAACATTATTGTCATCTTCAAATAATAATTCATGCAGTAGAGGGTTAATACAGATTAATTCAAACAGAATAATTTCTTCTTTCTGTTTTTATTAGCATTTCACACAATGTCCCAATGTTTTTGAAATCAACGTTTATACTGTTCACTTGCTAGGTCGAGAATATTAGTTCTCTACTGATGCTGATGATGCAGTACTGAGAAAAGCATCCTGAATTCAGTGAACTGACTTAAACAGCCAGATATAGTTGAGCGGATAACATGTACTGTATATTTCTGACAACAGACACACCTTCTGTTCTTTTTCTTCTAATGCTCTCCTCTCGTCTCTTTCCAGGCAGATGCTGTTTTTGTGCTTGACCCTGGCAGTCATGGAAACTGCTTGTTCTGATAAACAATTTAGGGCAACTTCGATCTGCTTGCATTGAGTTATGGATCCTGAGGCAGGGCTTGACATGAGGATGTGAAAAGTCTTTTCTTTTCAGTTACACATCTCTTCTCACCATATCACCATCAGAATGAGAAATTGCTTCCAGTTATCTCCAAATTTCTCATATGTTTCTCCGTGTGTAGAGCCAAAGCTTTGCTCATCAAACAAATGTTAGTGTGCTGGTGAAATATATTGTTCGGCCAAATTTAAACAATTTCTTCATGCATCAAATCAGTCAGCTGAGGTATGTCTGATGTCAGAAGTTTGCTAAGTTTGCTCAATATAGCTAACAAGTAATGGAAGCAATGCTAACCTGCCTAATAGGCTTTGTTTTACTTGTTAGCTACATATGTTTTGTAGCTGAAGTGCAAAACGACAGAAGCAAAGCCTAAACACCAATCATGCACTGGCTGATAGACCAAGTTTGAGGTAAGGGGAAATTGTTCAAACTAGATATCCAATTTTTTATCTAAACTATCAATTCAGCAGAATAAGAGTGATAATGACAGGCCTTGTTTACTTGTAATGTCATTTATAGATGTAAATGACCTTCACTCAGTAAAATAATAATATATATATATAATATAAAATAGAATCTTACAGTTAGACAAGAAATGTGTCAAGATCCTAATACCAAAGACCTTGCTAAAACTGTCAAAATTAGTGCTGCCACATTCTCTTCATGCTATCTCATTAAGTACATCGCTGCTGTCAAAATAAACCTCAATTCTCCAAAAAGACAACTTTACAGGAGAAGGACAAAACATGCCTTACTTTCAATATACATCTATTTAATTTTGGACCATTCTGGACCATTTTCTCTTGGTCCATTCATCATGAAATTTACAAACAATGCAAAGAGCAACAAGCATTGCATATCTAAAGCTGAAAAACTACAAAATTTGGTCAGATCTATGTTGCACTTGAGCAGTATGTACCATTACTACACTGTGGAAACCCTTTGAATAATGCATACACATAGCCTACTTACACTTGCACACAGAGACATATTCAAAGCTCAAGCTGTTGGGGAAACAATGCATGAAATTTTCTTCAGAAGGTTTTACTCACATGCAGTCACTGTTATATCCTAGTGAGGACTAAAGTGCATTTTCACAAAGGCAAATCCACATTAGTTCACACAAAAATATGTAGACCAGCTACCACAGATGTTCATAAGCTTCACAGATATCCAAGTCAAGCCTTGAGTCTATGTGATGCAAGTCTAAGTCATGTCTCTTGAACTCTTGAGAAAGCAAACCTTGCTGTACCAATAAGAGTCCCTGGGCAATACGCCAAATGTTACATTCATCTACATCTTTACCATGATTAAATCGCACGTTGCTCTGGATAAGAGAGTCTGCCAAATGTGTAAATGCAGAATAATGGAAACTCTCACCTCTTCCTAGGGGTCATCACAACACTGAATACCAAGTTTGGGACTGACTTCAAGTCATACCAAGTCAGACCAATGACAGGATTTTAACAACAAGGCCTGGTCTAACCTGACCATGAATGCAGCCTGGGGACCCAGTCCATTAGCCAGCGAATGTCATAGAAAATCACAATTCTCGGTCATCTGTTTGTGCTTTCAGAAATACACCATGTGACGTCCCTTCAAACTCCTTCACATGCATTTTAACAGTGGGACGTCCATCAGACAGTCCATCAGTAAGTGTGTGATGTTAACTGTTCTTGGCAGGCCTGCTGAGTTGTCCGGCAAAAAAGAAAAGATTAGCATTAATGCAAGTGTATTTAATTCCTAATGAGACTGGTACTGCAGAGAAAGGGACTCTTACTGCGTCTTCGTCTCAAGTGAATACTTGAACATTCAAGATGTTGAAGAGTGGTCCACTCATCATGGCTGCTTTTACAGTCAGCCTGTGGAAGAGACCAGCACTGCCTCTGAGCAAGTGTCAGGTTATCATATTACTGATGTGTTGTAAAGGTTCCTGACTGATTCTTGACAACAGCATTTCCTATGTTAGCATTTGGTACGTTATTTGTCATGTTATGTAATATTCTGTAGTGCAGCCTTGCACTTTTGACGTAATTCACAATTTTGTGTCCTCTTTGTTTTCAACCATCAATGTTCCCTTATATCCCAATACCCAGCATACTTTACACAATGAATGTGAGTCTTCCCAACAGTGATAGAGAAATATTGACTGTGAGCACAGCCACTGATGTAGAGCCTAATAAACACATCAAGAGAGTCATCAGAAAATCTTGCTCTAGAGACTGCTGCAGCACCAATGTAAGATTTTGCCCCTTTAAATGGGGGTTTAACCCCTTAAAAGGTCTGCTGGCAGGCCAGTTTTATTACACACATCTATAACCTAAGAGTGGCTCAACCAGCTTGCGTTGGAGTCCCTGTTGTTATTGAATAATAAGCCTTAGTATGTAAAAAGCCTGAAATTTTAAGGGGTTATGAGGTTAAAATGGTTCATCACACTTGCGTGTCTTACCTTCTTATACTTACATGTTCCATTTACAAACAGTGGTTCTTCAATGGCTATTGCTCCAAGGAACTGGTAAACACTATTAAATAGAACATCTACTTTGCTGAGTAAGTGTTAGTGTTTTAGCTTTCCTTGCACTTTTTTACATAGGGGCACAGATTGATTCTCTTATAATGAACCACAAATAGATCAGAATTAATCTCATATACTGCCCATTAGTGTGTATTGTGGACAGTGACTGTGAATGTGCTTATGCACTATACAGACTTAATGAGCACATGTGAATAGATAGTAACTAAATATCATTTGATTATCTCTGATTTTGCGCTTTCAAGATATAAATGCCTTGTCAATAACGTGCCTTTAGTAAACACATCAATATTGGATGCCACTGCCAGATGACAGAATGACAGATGATGATTAGCCAAGCATCGCATTTCTCACAAGATCAGAATGCCCTCTATGGGGTCACCTTGGAATATATATTTGTATCATTTAAGGCATTGAAATATAATTAGATTTCTCATTCAAATACCATCTGTCCATTTGGTCATTACTGCATAAGTTAACATAATTACTGTCCATTATCTCTGGATTTGTTCTTGTGTTGTTTCTTGGTCTCCTAGATTTAAAGGACTGAAACCATTTTTAGCTAAAAGCGACACAGGAGAAGACATCATCTGTGAATTGCTACTTGCTGGAAGATGATCTTATAAAGGCTTAGATTGGGGAATATGTACTTCCTAATGTTATGGATAGTGTGGAAAGGTCATGACTTACAGGACTGGATGCCAGCACAAACTTACCAATGTAGGTCTTCTTGTTTATACCAGAAGTAAAAGCTTGGGCTGGTCTAGTGTACCCAGCTAGTCCTAGTGGCTAAGAAGTACATTTCTCTCTCTCTCTCTCTCTCTCTCTCTCTCTCTCTGTCTGTCTCCCTCACTCACTCTCTCTCTCATATATATATATATATATATATATATATATATATATATTTTTTTTTTTTCACAAATAATATTTTGCTTCGTATGCTTCTTATGAAACTTCTTATGATTCTTATTAGTTTTTCCAGAGATGTTAAAGCATCAATAATAACTAAATCAATACATCAATAAATAAAATGAAAATTAAACAAAATCATCAACAACAACAACAACAACAACAAAAAACAGTTTATGTTTTCAGTGTCTCTTGGCTTCTTCATTATTGTTCATACACAAGCATGGAGTGTGGTTCTTGCTTGGCAGTTGTAATGAAAATAACTTTATTTTATTCATTTATTTTTTCTCATTTCAATATTAATTCTCCGCAAAGCACCTTGAACTACCTAAGTTCTATCAGCCTAGTCTTTCCAGGCCAGACATTGTCTTACAACAAGAATATCCAGGGACATCCATGAGAAATTCTGGGCTAAGTGTTAGTGGGAATGTGGGTTAATTTGGGTGGAAACAAACTTACTGCGAAATTTCTAAACCAATCCAACACCTCAACAAGCTCAACAAGCCCAATAATCTGTCCCCAGATTATGAGTCTCATTACTAGATCATGTCAGGCCCTGCAAAACTAACATCAGTCAGTCATTGTTGTTAAGGGATTCGTTTACTGCATTTTTAATGTAATTAGCATCAAGTACTGCTAAGGGTACATGCGCCACAAAGCATGGAATAATTTGGTGTTATAATGACTCAAGAAAACATAGCAAGTGAAAATATTACCAACTCAAATCCATCAGAATTTTTCTGAGTGCGGGTAACTGAATACATGTAACCTGGGTTCCTACCCAAATCTGGTCCTACAATTTTTATGGTTCATGCTAGTCATTGACTGCACTTTGTGGAAAAAGAGGAGCTTGGCAGGAGGTGTGGGGTTACTGAGGCAGTTTCCAGTGTGTAAAAGCGATTTGCTCTAAGGATCACTTCCAACTGAACTATTTCCACTTGGAAAAATCCATGTTGTAAATATGCACTGCTGTCATTCTTATCATATCAGAAGGATTAGTCACAATTCTGTTGCAGAAGCTCCTGAAAAAAGAACACAAAGACGAAACAAAAAAGGAAACAAAAGATGTCAAGACCATTAAATACAGCTAAAGCTTTGTCCCTTCAAAATGGTAAGAAGGAAAAATCCTCTTAACCTGCAATGGAAATATACTGTAATCATCATCATGAAATTTGAATATAATGTTAAAGACAAATGCAGTTGCCATATTATGCAAAAAAGTTTTTGTACTAAGTGCCTATATGTCTGTCCCAACATCATGGCAGAGCATGATGGAGTAGGAGAAGTGAGTAGAGGCCTGTTTATCTGTGATTTGGAGTAGCATCATAGAAATCGATTGAACTTACACTGTTAGAAATAAAGATTCTTTTTTTATTATTTAACGTTATTTTCACTTGTTCATTGAGGTACAAACAATGTAAATGTTCCCACAAAGGTACAACAGTGGTTTGTTCCAATTGTGTACTTTAAATATGTTTTCCCAGGTGGTGAAGGACCTTTTCATAACCTAATGTTTTAAAACAGAACAATAAAATAAAAGCCTGTAGACGAGACGGGGTGTATGGAGTCAGTACAACTTAGAAAATATAATTTCAATGGATTATGGTACAATTATGTTCCCTGACTTAAGGTCCTGAGATGTACCCTTGAGGGTCCCACCCCAGTGACCAGATGGGTACTGCATAAACATATAAACATACACAGCATTTTTCAGAAGGTCTTATCAAGAGCGACTTACAATTTGATCATTTTACACAGGTAGGTGAAGGTAGTGTTAGGAGTCTTGCCAAAGGACTCTCATTGGTATGATGTAGGATGTTTACCCAGGCGGAGGATTAAACCCCGGTCTACAGCACAGAGGGCAGCAGTGTTACCCACCATAGGTTCAGAGACTAGAGTGGACGTGACTTGTGCACGGACAGGGTTTCGTCAGATAGCAAGATTTAACTGTCTGCCACTGCTTCTTTTTCAACCTCTGCATGCTGTAGATGGTATTTTTGCATTTCAATGAACTCCTTTTTTTCTGGCTGCTTCTACTACTGTAAAGTGCTTCTAGCACATGTCCAATGCCAATGACCCAAGCTAAAGCAGAGAGATATCTGCAGTCCTCAGGCTATATCATTCCAATCCTATTAAACCTACCCAGCAGAATCATTCCGATCCTGGATCTGATCATCTTGGTTCCTCAGTCCTTCATAGAGGGCCTTCCCTGCTTTTCAAAGAGTTTTAAAGAATCTGCCTTGATGAAAGAATCTGCTTTAGCATTTCCCCCCCAGATACTTAGCCAGATTGCAGCAATCACCATTACAATTTTGAAGGAGACCTTAATTATTGTTGAATTAACTTTCATTGAGTAAAACGAGTATTGATTAAAAAGCACCGGCTCAGATGTTGTGGGAAAAATCAAACCAGCCACAGCTTTAGATCAAGAGTTAATTCCTCTTACCTATACTAAACCAAAGTGCATTTTATCCTGGGATAAATGAAAAAGTCCTGAAAGAGTTTCACTGTAATTCATAATCTAATTAGAATGTAGAGAGCAAATACTCCAGAAATCAATGCCAAATGAATGAACATGTTCATGTACTTGTGTTTCTTTCAGTGGAAGTGAGAGCAGCACGTCTGTTCATGCAAGTCAAACACCATCTCATCAGCCAGTATTCTCTGCTGCATGAGGCTAATCTGATATGAGCAGCATTTGCCATTTGTTTGGTTTTCTCTAATGCTCACTTTACTCTCTAAATTGCTGTATTGGTGGGAGCTATTCTGCATAAAAGGAAGCTCAGCAAAAATCAAAGTCTTGGCAAGTGAAATCATCTCAAATGCAGTCATAATGGGATTGTGGACCTCTCTGCTTGGTGGTGGGGGGCAGTTCAAACAGTGCAGTTTGCCCAACTTTGTCCTTGCTGAGAGGACTGATTTCTGAATGAGCTTTAAGTGGTTACACATTGTTCCTGAATATATTATATGAAGAATAAAACTGAAGTATAGGGCCGGCATGGTGGGTAGTGTTGTCGCCTCGCAGCAAGTAGGGCCTGGGTTTGATTCCCCGGCCAGGTGACCAGGGTCCTTTCTGTGTGGAGTTTGCATGTTCTCCCTGTGTCTGCATGGGTTTCCTCTGGGTTCTCTGGTTTCCCCCCACAGTCCAAAGACATGCAGTCAGGCCAATTGGACATGATAAATTAGGTGTGCGTGTGAATGTGTGTCTGTTTGCCCTGCGATGGATTGGCAACCTGTCCAGGGTATCCTGCCTTCCACCTGATGACCGCTGGGATAGGCTCTAGCACGACCCAGAAGGTCGTATATAAGTATAAATATAGTATATATATATATATATATATATATATATATATATATATATATACACACACACACCTTTTATTTTTCATTTTTTGCATGATTTGAAAGTACCTGTTACTCTTTACATTGTGTGTAAATTTCATAATGAATGGACCAAAAAAAAAACGGCCCAAAATGACTTACATTAAAAATTTATTGTAAAATTACCATTCTGGAGATATATTCCTCAGTTTTATTCTACTTACACTGAAATATTTCAGTTACAGTCTACATATTCTGCACATATGTACTATTACTGTTTATGACGACTACATAGACTATGTAAATTGCACACATAATATACAATCTAGACTACATCAAGTACGTTCTGCATAGACTACATGTACATAATTTAATTACACTCTACATAGACTACATGAACACACATGTATCATGTTTTATGTAGATTATATGGATTACTTCTATAGATTAAATCAGAATGTTTGTAAAAAGAATGTTGGCTGTACTTCCCGGTGGATAACTCGCATCCAGTCAGCTATAGAAACAGCTTATTTTAAGTTGCGGTAAAGACAAACAGAACAACCTGAATGAAAATATGGTCAATAATGATAAGATATAGTTTTGTTTCAGTTTCTAATGTCAAAGGTTTTGGTGGGAAATAGAGTGAAATAGAGAGAAATAGAGCTTAGACTGTCAAGAGTGTATCCTGCCTTCCGCCCGATGACTGCTGGGATGGGCTCCAGCACCCCCCCCCGAGGGAGAAGCGGCTCAGAAAATGTGTGTGTGTGTGTGTGTGTGCGTGTGTGTGTGTGTGTGTGTGTGTGTGTGTGTGTGTGTGAGACTAACTGAAATCCAAAAAGGGGACAGGCAAGAACGCTTAGTTGCTCTATAGAAGAATCATCATCTCAAAACTAAGCCTTAAGCTCAGGTTTATAAGCTAACTAGATATAATCACATATCAAATACACAGGTAAAAACAGCAATAGTCCAGTTACGCTGATCTCTGATAGGTGGAACTGGGTAGCCTAGACATCACATGATCACCCAGGGGGTTCTGTGAATTGGAGTCCTAAAAGTCATGGCTGTGTTATCTACCTGTCACGCATCTAGGGATCTAGGCATCTAGGGATGCGTGACAGTTATCTACGCTGATTTGTCCTATTACATTCTACCTATACTGCATGTGCTTCAAACTCATTCTACATGGACTACATGTAAACACTTGGTTACAAGCTACATGGACTACTTCAAAAAGATTTGAAAAAGTAGGACAGGGTGCAGGCCATACAGTATATGCACTGAAGTGTTTACATAATGCATAAATAATGTAATCTTGCCATGATATTCACATCGATGAAGGGTCAAATTCCACAAAGATGACTTTTGTTCAGTGGAAGTACAGAGCATGTGGTTGAAATTCATGAATGTATAATTAATGTCTGACTGATGAGGCTGCAGTAATAAAAATGTGTCTCATAAGGAAGAAGGAAGGCCCAGAGTCCTTTACGAGGTTTGGTGTGAGATATGTTGCTAATTCAAAATGATGGCACATCTGCTGCTGTGCTATGAAATCAGATATTCCACCACACTCATTCTCTCTCTCTCTCCCTCTGTTCTCTCTCATCATCTGTCCATCTGTCAGATGTAAAGAACTCATCTCATCTGGTAAAACCTCAGATCTAAAAATAGATCTGTGTGTATAGCACTCAGATCCAGTTAATAATGAAAATTGCATTTATCACAAGCAAATGCCACAAACGGTGCTCAGAAATGTCTTGCTGTTTTTGAATCATGTTTTGAAAGTGTAAATAGCTTGTTTATTCCTTTGTTGTGCATAATCAGCTGAATCACTGTCACTCATATTTCGGTCCAGGATGTGTAAATTTGCACTTGTGAGCCAGTGACAAACCATTCGCATCACCATTTATGACAGGCAACATAAAATTGATGTTATGAAAGAAAAGGAGTGGACGTTGTATAAGGCAAGATGCACCAGACCAGGGCTTCTGCAACCTTTTAATGAGAAGACTCTCATGTAGAAGTAATGTTTGTTCAAAGATCAAATTCTTCAGCTTGGCTAGGGTCTTGGTAGCAATAGGGAAGTCCAGAAAACCCTGTTCCCGCAATTTCCTCCAGCAGATTCTGGGGGATCCTGAGCCACTCTCAGGCCAACTGGGAGATATTATCCTTCCAGTGGGTCCAATAATGACCTTGGGGGTCTTGTCCTAGTCGGCTGTGCCTGGTAAACCTCCAATGGGAGGTGGCTAGGGGGCATCCTAATCAGATGCCTGAACCACCTCAACTGACTCATCTCAATGTGGAGGAGATGCTTTGAACTCCTCCCAGATGACGAATCCTATCAAATATTAGTGTAGCCCACCACCCTGTGAAGACAACATGTTTCTGCCGCTTGTATTCATGATCTTATTCTTTTGGCCATTATCCACATGTCATGACCAAAGATGAGGGTGAAGATGTAGACCGACTGATAAACAGACCGTCCATGAACATTATGAAAAGCAATACGCTTGCAGGTGAAAAGCTGGACCACTGTTCTATGGCTAGGATGGAATCTGTATTATTTCTCTTCAAGTACACTATTGAACATCCTTGTGTTTGAACTTGATGTTTATTATGGACAGTCCATAGCTAGCACAGATGTCCAATAACAATTCACTGTTCAGGTTTATGCTGGGCAGGCTGTTCTTTCCAGTCAACCCCTTCAGGTTTCTCAGTCATTGCCAATGTGAGCATTGAAAACTCCAAGCAAGACTATGAAGCCTGTAGGGCCCTTTCCAAATCCCCAGCAACTTGCTCCAAAAAGGCAGATGCTCTGAACTTTTGTTTGGAGCAAAAGCACACACAGCAGTCAGAGTTTTCCACCCTGTGATTTTAATTTGCATTGAGGTGAACCATCTTGTCCAGCAGGACAAACTCCAACTGCTATCAAGGACCTCTATCTCCCATCTCCTGTTTATAAGTCACTGCACTGGTTGCCCCCCCTACTCCCCACGTTGCCTTTTTGGGCTGAGCCTAGCTGGATTATTTGGGCTGTCTGGTTACCAGATGCTTGCAGAGGGATGCTACACCCAGGCCTGGCTCCTGGGGTAGGTCCAAGTGACCCTCTCCTGGGCAAGGTACATTATATATTGTGTCTGTTGTTCATAGGGGATTTTGCATTATGTTAAGCTGGCTATGTGCTCCAGACTTGTTCAGCTTGGGAGACCCTACCCTGAGCATACTGCTCCAGATGACTTAGCTCTGAAAATCCCTAGGCCACACAAGCCCTTCCACCATGCTAAAGCCCCAATCCAGGAAGGGATCAAGCATTTTATGAAATCAAATAAGACAAACTTGTCAAAAAAGGTATCAGATTATTAAAAGCATGGAAATGCACTCAGTGTCTATATGACATATATGAATCAATCTACCAAACTGTTTGAAAGACTGATTTGGACTTCTGACTAAAATTGTTTTGCTTTGTGTGACCCTATACCTCAATTATGTTTATATTTTTATTCAAATAAATGACGAACATTCCATTTTGTCACTAAGAAAACAGTCAGCATGACTAAAATAAGGCTCTGCCTATGGACTAAAACTTTTTGAGTTCCAGTTGTGACATGAAGACGTACATCGTAGGACAAACATTTTTTTAAATACATTTTTTTCTTTTAAAAATCAACTTCACATTCAAATAAATCAAAATATCCTTTTAAAAATGTAGTTGAAAACAAACTTTTTTGGTAGAAATGTAGAGATTAGGGTTCGGGACAGCTGCCACCAAAAATAGGAGGAATTCCCCTTTAAGGTTAGGGTTAGGTGGAGTGCAGCAGTATCCACACATACTTATACAGAAGAACAATAATAAGAATAATAATACCCCACAAAGACAGCAACGTGTGTTTATCTGTGTGCCTGCATGTTTTGCATGGCTCAGTGATGTACTGAGCAGTTGTCAAGGACTGAGAGACAGATCAGCAACATGCTTCCACCTTTCATCAGTGTTCACATGCACACTCAGTATTAAGACACAAAGGAACTGCCAATACCTCACACTGCCTGGCTGAATGGGAGGAGTATTTAAAGTGTGACTGATTAAGGAGATAAGGTACAGGTGGTTTGATTTGGGAACAGGGCTAGTTTTCAGGAGATTGAGAGAGCTCCCAGTGCCATGAAGACTGGCTGCCTAGTTCGACCCCATGGCCGTGAAGCAGAATGTTCAGGATGGTTCCAGTGAACATCTGATGAGAAAGGGGTCAAGAATGTCCTCTGATCTAACCCAACATCGTTGCTCTGGACCTTAGCCCTCTCAATCTACCAAGTATTGGAGAGTCCTACCACTCTGCCTAGAGTCCAACAGGGCCCGGACCAGGTACACCGGTGACCCATCAATGTCCAAGGGTGATGGGGCCTCCACCAAGGTAGAAACTTGATGGCCAGCAGTAGAAACAACTAGTAATTACCAACATCATAGTTTCACTCAGTAGGAGTTTTCTGGAGTAGGTGCAAGGATATATTTTTGCAGGTGTACTGTGACATTGTGATAGTACAGCCCCTATCCACTTGACAGATGCATCTACTTCCACAATGAAAGGCAGAGTTGGGTCTGGATGTTTCAGAATGGGACTTTAATTCTGCAAAGGCTGTCTCAGCATGTCACTTCGTATTTCATTGATGAAAGACTGGAACACAGAAGGGGAGTTTACCAGGCCATATGACATCACTGTATACTTGTTGTGCCCTCTAGTGGTCACAAAAGCCATCTTCCATTCTTCTCGTTCACAAATTTGAGCTAAATCATAGGCACTACGGAGGTCCAATTTGGTAAAGATTGCTGCTTGTTGAAGTTGTTCTAAGGTGGAAGACATTAAAGGGAAGGGGTAACTATTTTGCAGTAATTGCATTCAAGCCACGGCAATAAGGCCTCAACCCACCACCCTTCTTTTCGAAGGAAAAATCCCTGCTGCAGTTGGGGACATAGAGGGGCTGGATGTACCCTCGCTCTAGTGCTTTCTAAAGATATTCTTCCATGGATGCAGTTTTTGGAACAGAAAGGGGGTAGACGCGGCTCTTAGGAGGGGTGGTACCAGGGATGATGAGGGGGCAGTTGTGCTGCTTTGGTTTTACTAAAACCACAGAAAAGTCAGAATATTCAGCAGGTAACGGGACTTGTTTTTGTGTGTCAGGACTCTCAATGGAGGTGGTTAAGCAGGGAGGGGCCAGGCAGTGGGTGTGGCAATAAGGACTCCAATGCATGAGATCTCCAGTGGCCCAAGAGAAGGTGGGGTTATGGTTGGTTGCCAAGGGTACCCTAACAAAATAGGATGTTCTAAATAGGGGATTCTATGATATACAATGACAGTTTCTGTATGGAACAGGCCAGTGGTAAGTTTCAACAGAATGGTGGTGTCAGTAATAGCGCCCATAGTGCCCCTATGGGTTGGCCATCTATACCTTTGATTTTGAGGGGTGATTTACAAGGGATGAGGGAAATGGATAAGGATGCAACGAATGCTTTGTCAATGAAGTTTCCAGCTGCTCCAGAGTCAATCAGGGCTGAAACGACACAAATCAATACTCCAGGTTATTTTAACCAGGACAGCATGCTTGCGACTCTCAATCATTGGCATTTTATTGGCACTCACCCTCAGCACAGAAGTTCTTTTCAGGGCTTTACAGGGAAATGGTCCTTTTCACCACAGTACCGACACAGTCCTTCCCTGAGTCTTTATTTTTCCTCAGGTGTGATTTTGGTTCAACTGAGTTCCATGTCCTCCGGTTCTGAGGAGAGAGTTAATGGATGTGCTGGGGTAGAGCCTTGTGATGAAACCTGTCAGCATGAACAGATGAGATTGTCTAATTTTATGGATAGTTTGATGAGTCCATCCAGGGTTTGAGCATCATCCTTGCAAGACATTTCAGATTTTAGCATTTCATTCAGGCCATTGCAGTATACTGTTTTCAAAGCTTTGTCATTCCAACCACTTTCAGCTGCCAGGGTATGAAAGGTAAATGAGTAGTCTAAGGCTGTGCTTTTCCCTTGCTTGATGTGGAGTTGCTCTCCCAGATCCTTCCCAGTACATGAATGATTAAACACCTCCTTGAATTTTTGTTCGAACAGGGAATATGTTTGCATATCTGAAGATTTAGCACCCCAAACTGCAGTGGCCCATCTCAGGGCTTTTCCTATAAGCAGTGACAGAACAAATGCTATTTTACATTATTATTTGATGGAAAAGCTGTTGGCAAATGGCTGAAGTAAAGTGAATATCGCATTAAGAAGCCTTGGCATAAATCAGGGGTTCCATCATATTTATCTGGGATGGATAGTGGGACTGAAATTGGCAGAGGGCTTGTTGTGGAAAGGGGGGCTGGGACAGAGTTGGAGGGTGCAGCTGGAGGTGCAGATTGCGGGGGCAAGGATCTGAGGGAGTGAATGAGCTCCTTCATGGTGTGATTGAGTTGTTGGAGGTGTTGTTCGTGTGATCTCAGTAATTGCCCCGAGCCATTACCACTTCCAGAAACTCCCGTAAACCTGCTGGATCTGATGGAGGTGAAGTATTCTGTGATGAAGCAGACTCAGGAACTTGAGAAGGATCCATGTGCAGGTTTATTGACAAAAAGGGCAGTCCAAAACTTGACATCAAAAGGCAAAGCAAAAAGGGTCATAACAGAAAAATCAGGGTGAGACATCTGGTGGCCAAATAGTGAATTTCTGACACATTTAGAAATAAAACTGTCACTGGGGCAGTCCCCCTCAAGGTACCCTCAAGGGTACATCTCAGTATCTTTAGTCAGAGAACATAATTGTATCACAATCCACTGAAATTATATTTTCTAGGTTGTATTAACTCCACAAACCCTGTCTTGTCTTTATGCTTTTTATTTTATTGTTTTGTTTTAAAACATTAGATAAACAAAATTGGGCCATGAAGTGGTAGGCCACGTAAAATGACAGAGTGGGGTCAGCAGATGCTGAGGCCCTTAGTGCGCAGAGGTTGCCAACTTTCTGCAGAGTCAATCACTACATACCTCCTTCAGATTAGGTCAAGAACAGCACAGCGAGCTTCATGGAATGGGTTTCCATGGCAGAGCAGCTGCATCCAAGCCTTACATCACCAAGCGCAATGCAAAGCATAGAATGCAGTGGTGTAAAGTGCCATGACTGGACTGTAGAGCAGTGGAGACGTGTTCTTTGGAGTGACGAATCATGCTTCTATGTCTGGCAATCCGATGGCCGAGTCGGGGTTTGGTGGTTGCCAGGAGAACGGTACTTGTCTGACTGCATTGTGCCAAATGTAAAGTTTGGTAGAGGGGGGATTATGGTGTGGGGTTGTTTTTCAGGTGTTGGGCTTGTCCCCTTAGTTCCAGTAAAAGGAACTCTTAATGCTTCAGCAAACCAAGAGATTTTGGATGATTTCATGCTCCAAACTTTGTGGGAACAGTTTGGGGACGGCCTCTTCCTGTCCCAACATGACTGTGCACCAGTGCACAAAGCGAGGTCCATAAAGACATGGATGAGCGAGTTTGGTGTAGAAAAACGTGACTGGCCTGCACAGAGTCCTGACCTCAACCCAATAGAACACCTTTGGGATGAATTAGAGCGGAGACTGTGAGCCAGGCCTTCTCGTCCAACATCAGTGTCAGTGCCTCACAAATGCACTTCTGGAAGAATGGTCAAAATTTCCCATAAACACACTCCTAAACCTTGTGGGAAGCCTTCCCAGAAGAGTTGAAGCTGTTATAGCTGCAAAGGCTGGGCCGACATCATATTAAAACCTATGGATTAAGAATGAGATGTCACTCACGTTCATATGTGAACTGAAGTGAAGGCAGATGACCGAATACTTTTGGAAATATAATGTATGTTTACATCGAAAAGAGACCTGTTTTGGTGACTGTCTTCAAAGGATTTTTGTGTACTATCGTATTTAAAAGCTATTTTTAAGTTTGGAAGTCAGTCATAGGCTGGAGGTTAGGGAACCTGCCTTGTGACCCTTGGCTGACAGTATGTAACTGAAGTGCCCTTGAGCAAGGCACCTAACCCCAACTACTCCACAGGCACCCTGGATAGGGCTGCCCACCACTCCGAGCAAGTGTGCTCACTGCCCCCTAGGGTGTGTGTTCACTAGTGTGCATGTGTGTGGGTTTTTCACTGCACGAATGGGTTAAATGCAAAGGTCTAATTACTCTGTGTGCAAAACACAGTTGGCAAGTGGTTCTAAATTCTAATACTAATTACCGGTTTAGTATGTTTTATTATAGCTTCATGTTTTTTTATTTTTCTGGATGTTATCTTTTACATATGTGGCCAAATGTCTGTTATATTGGCAATGAATATATTGCATTGTTATTTTGCTAGAATCTTCTTTTACTTATCTTATTTTGAAAGATTTCATATATTTCATGTTATTTGTTAAATGCTGAGCTGATTGTATTTTTAACCAGGCTGTGATGGAGTTTGTTTGGTCTTGTGCAGTTTGTCTCTAAGTTGATGTGCTTGAGTTCTGGATGAACTGTTTTTTCATGGGTTTTGTTGTGCAGACCTCATGGACCTGGCTTGGCTCACATTCACATTCAGCTAAGCAGGCTGAAGGTTCTCCACAAGAGAGCACTTTTAGAGCGCAAGCAGCTTTTTGTATGAGACTTTAGGAGGAACTTGTATAAAAAACAATTATGGAAACAATTATGGTTACAATATTAGGAACATTTGTTTCATTTGCTCAATGTGATGAAAAAAAGCATTGCACCACTATTTGGCAAAACCATGCCACACCACTGTAATTAAGGCTTAAGAAATGCTGTTACTTCTTTGACGCAAAGCCTGATGACTAACAACAGCAATCTCTCCATTGTCATTGAAATGGTCCTCTTAGAAAAGCATTGTGGTCTATTCTAATGCCATATTTATCTTTCTCACTGCCTCCATTCATCATTAAACGGTGATTATGAGCAGACATGCCAGGCCTATAGCTCCAGAAAGCGTACAGCATCCATGTAGGTGTTTGTTCTTGAAGATGGAGCAGCAAGACGACACGTTTCACAGACGGCAGGTGTTGCCACGGCAACTGTCGTGGTAGACAGTCAACAGTTCCTTTCTCTTTCTGCATGCTTCTCTCTCTCTCACCCTCCCTCCCTCCTCTGCCGTCTGTTGTAATCTCCTCTCTTTCTTAGACTTTCTGTTCTGTTTTTCTGCTCCAGTGTGTTGCTCAGCGCTCTCCTGTTTTCCTGACCACTCGTCTCTCACTGTGTTTTTCACCCGCTCTACCCTTTTGTGTGTGTCTACTGGTTTTCCTTTGTTCTTTCTGCTGCATGGAGGGCAATATCCTCTTTCCATCTCTCACTCTTTCTCTACCTCTACTTCATAGCATCCTATTTCTCTCCCCTCTCTCTGCCTTTCTCACTCACTCTTTCATTTTCTTTTTCTCCTTGTTTCTGTTTATCTGCTTATCTCTCTCTCTTTTGCTCTTCCTCTGTCTCTTTCTTCTCTATCTCTTATTTGCTTTCTATTTGTTGCTCTCTCCCTTTCTTTCCGTTGTCTCCCTCTCTCTCTCCACTTGTCTTCCCTCTCTCTTTTGCTCTTCCTCTGTCTCTTTCTTCTCTATCTTTTTATTTGCTTCCTCTTTGTTGTTCTGTTCCCTTCTTTCTGCTTTCTCTCTCTCCCTGTTTGTCTTTTCTCTCTCTCTCTCTCTCTCACTCTCAGTATTGTTGCTGTTCCTCTATCTCTCTATTGCTTACTCTTCGTTGTTCTCTCCAGTTCTTTCCATTCTCTAACGCTCCCTCTTTCTCTTTTGTTGTGACAGTGCTCTTATTCTGTTCATATTTTGGAGTATAATGACAACATATAACAATATATTTCATTTTAATAAATACTTGTATATCTTTTTATTATCAAACATCCACACATCCAAAGCACCCATGTAATGTGTGACTTACCCTTCCACCCAGTTGTGTGAATAATCAGAATCAGCCCATTTATTGTTTGTATTTTGGCCGACGTGTGCATTGTTATAATGTAAATAGTGTGGTATGTATGTACTTGCGATGCTTTTGAACGCTGCTGCTACACCTGTACCAAACAGCTTTATCATAATTATACAAGTGTGACGGCTTTGTAGCGGTCAGACGCTCACAGAGCAGGCTATGGTTAAATGTTTAATAAAGGATAATCCAAAAATCCAAATCCAAAAAACTGGCAAAGGGTCAGACACAGCAAACAGAGCAATACAGGCTAAGCTAAGTCACAGTGCAAGACACGAGCAAAAGGTCACAACATGAAAGAGCCAAAAGAGAGTGAGGCTAGAAACGGAAAACAAGAAAAATGAGTGAGAAAACAAACAGGAAATCAAACACAGGACCAAAAGGCTCAATAATGCACAGGAGACATGGTAAATATATTTTATATGCAACTATAAATTATAATTGTATAAGATAGTATATGCAAGGAGACTACGGAAACAAACAGGTTATATAGGCACATGAACAGATGACAAAAATCAATAATCAGATGAATTGGAGTGTGGGTAGGTAGACTGCTCAGAGTCTGTGGTCATGTGGTCCCCCAGAGGATCCTGGGAGTTGGAGTTCTGGATGGAGTGAGGGGTGATGGTCTCTGCTGAGCCAGCGGGAAGCATGACATGACTCATTGGGCCAAATATCCAATTTCCTCTTCAATTTGATAGAGCTCTTTATCTGATTCAGGTTATTTATATATAGAACTAATTTATCATTTAAGAATTTAAAATGTCAGTTTGATCCAGCTGGCATTTTAAAAGCAAAGAGCAATAGTGTTTTTTTTATTTTGTGATTTCAATAGAAAGGTACTGGACATAAGAAAGTACTGGACATGTGCTAGGGTGTTCCTTTAGCCCACACAGTGGGCACACAGACATCTGTCAGCCAATTTGGCTGCAAATTAGAATCAGAATCGACATTATAAATTCATAATCAGTGCATCTGTACTAAAACAGATGCCAGTCTTTTTAAGGCAATAATGTCCCTCTGTTACTTTGTTTCTCCTTGTAAAAGTAAAAGTGCTTTCCATTCCATGAAGTCATGGTCATTTCTAGACTGAGGGACTGTTGTGTCCCCAGGTGACCAGTGAGCTCCACAAATGCATTTAAATCAAGCCAAGTGCTGCCAAAATTTCATTTGCTTGGTGGTTCATTTAAGACACTGAGTTTTCTGAGAGACGTGTGATGAGATTAGAGTTGATGCATCTGCTGGCCATATGTCCTCCGGCTTAGTTATGGCTGTGGAGTCTCCAAAGATGTGAGTTCATTCAAAAGTTTTAAAAGTAGGCTTCCTATTCACGTCCTTTTGGCTTCTGTGAGAAATTAGAACCACCATGGCTTCAACTTACTCTGGCCCAAAACTCTGCCTCTGACATGGCTAAGTCAGCTTCCATGCTCTCTTCCTGTGTACCACATGCTGCACTGTGGCAGAGGTTTGAAACAGCTAGCTAAGCCAATCCACAGCAATCTCCTTCTTACATCTTCACGGTTTGATCTGATCATCTGGTAATAAACAGGCTGCATTCTAATGGTGTCTCAGTCAGAGCAGAAGCTTTGCTGTTTTTTTATGGGCAGCATTACTGTGAACATGCTGATGGCTTTTTTTTGTTGAGCAGGGGGAGCTCAGGGGCTCTTACCCCAATAAAATGGTCTAATTAATTTACTGAAGCATTTTTCACGCCTGAGTGACTGCTGGTCTGTGCATGCTTCTCTTAATATCCACATAGGAAAATGCTGGTTAACATAGAACACTTAACTGAAGCCCCCAGTATACTGCGATGACAGGGGTCTTATGGGTTTGTTTTATTTCACACTGCACAAGATGCTGCAAATAAAATCTCGGCCAAATTCTGTGGCAGACTGTGTGGCTTAGTTATGTTCACATGTGCTGTAGGTGAGATTATACGACAAAATGATCTGGCAATAGATCTGTGATGCAAGAAAAACATTCAGCTTGAGTCATCCATTAGCGCCTTCTGCTTTTGGTTTTTGTTTTTTTTTTCCTGAATAAAATAGGTCATGAAATAAAAAAACAAGCCCTTAGTGTAACAGTGTCAGTGTTATGCTTTGGAAAAAAACATGTTTTTAAAACTATGATGTTTTGGATTCGTCTGCATTTCACTATTGCCACTGCTGAGTACCAGTCTAATATTTTGGGTGACACTTCATTTTGAATCATCCTTTTTAGATGAAACACTCAACGGACTTTCAGTAACATGTTAAAAAAACATATGAGGGTTAGGATTAAGGTTTGGGTTGAGGTCAAGTTTAGGGTTAGGATTAGGTTTTGGGTTGAGGTTAAGGTAGGGATTAGGATTTGGGTTGAGGTTGAGGTTAAGGCTAGGATTAGGACTTGGGTTGAGGTTGAGGTTAGGATTAGGACAGGTTCAGGTTAATGTTCGGGTTAGGATTAGGTATTGGGTTGAGGTTAAGGTTAGGATTAAGATTAGGTTTTGGGTTGAGGTTAGGGTTAGGACTAGGTTTTGAGTTGAGGTTAAGGTTAGGGTTAGGATTAGGTATTGGGTTGAGGTTAGGTTTACGGTTAGAATTAGGTTTTGGGTTGAGGTTAGGGTTAGAATTACATTTTGGGTTGAGGTTAAGGTTAGGGTTAGGATTAGGTTTTGGGTAAGGCTGGTATGGTTAGGTTTTGTGTAATGGACTAACATACCGCTGCTGTCAGAACACAATCTCGTATCTCCAAAATGGTAAATTTATAGGAGAAGGAAAAAAACATGCATTACTTTTAGTGTAAGTCAATGGAACCAGACTTTTTTCCAAGTCATTTTTGGCCATTTATTTTGGTCCATTCTTCATTTACACACAATATAAAGGCCGACATGCATTTTCAAATTATGCCAAAAACTGAAAATCGACAAAAATAGAGATACAAGGTTTTGTGCTGACAACAGCAATATATACTAACAAAACATCTACTTAATGTAAGTAATGTATCCACAGAACATCTACAAGATATTTACCTCAATGTATTCACATGCATCACTACTACTACTTCACTGCTATGTTGTTGATGTGTTACTAATAATCTGTTAAAGAGTTTTTAATCATCTTCAAAGGACCACTCAGAAACACAATAACACAAACAAAGCATTACTGCAAGGGATTATATACAGAACAGTGCACAGGCTTAGAAACAGGCTGTTTATTTGGTTAATAAGCTTTATTTGCTCAGAAAAAATACAATAAATACAAATATCATTAAACCTTTTACATTCCAGTTTTATTTCATAAAAAGGCTTATTATTTAGTATCTACAGTTACTAAAAACTTGCAAACTAATGGAGCAATTTTTAGGCTATAGAGGTGTGTAATTAAACCTTTGGCCTACTGGCAGGACCATGGCTTGTTAAGGGGTTAATATACACACACACACACACACACACACACACACACACACACACACACACACACACACATTAGTGCTGGAGCCTATCCTGGCAGTCACTGGGCAGAAGGCAGGAAACACCCTGGACAGTTTGTCAGTCCATCATAGGGCAAACACATAGACATATGCAATCACACACACACTCACACCTAGGGGCAATTTAGCATCTCCAATTCACCTGACTGTAAACTGTCATAAATCACTATGACATCGTAACCACATGACTGCATCACATGATAACAGTGAATGTAGGCTGGTACAGTATTTGCGAATGGTATATAAATATATCAATGTTATCTGAAATATTTTATTGTATAGCTTATATAGCTTATATATGAGCTTTCTTTAAAGAAAAAGAAAAATATTGAATATTAACATGGCAATATTTCATGATTCAGTATTGTTATTGGGAAAGAAACAATGGTACTGTGCCATCTATGCATCACAGCAGTCATCATTTTCTAAAAATGCAGGGCCAAGATCTTTTAATAGTATCTTTGGCACTAAATCAGCCTCTGGACATCACGTAGTTGTGAGAAAGCATGACAAAGATCATAGAACGTAAGGCTGTTTTGCTTACGGCAGGAAAATAGGCTGCCAGCTGTTCACTGACCCCCAACCATTCACATCCCTAGGGACAGCCTTGGGTCAAGAATAGGCCTTCAGATCATTGATCTTATGCAAGATCTTAGTGTAGGATTGATTAAAGTTAGATGAGATCTGATAAAGTAAACAATGACTAGTTTCTAAATTCTGACCCCAGGCAATCTCATTGCCGCCCTCAAATGAAATAAACCAACAGTGCTCTGCAACTTAATAAAGTCTTGCTTTCACCCCATCAGCCAATAAAATGCAACTAAGCCTTCAATTACTGCTCTTTTGTCACACAGATAAATCACAATCCATCCAGTGTAAGTAGATTATGGATTACAATTATATAAACTGAGAATCAGTAAATCAATTATGTTGAATTAAGTGTAATGTTATCTTGTGGAGTGGTATGAATGCATTAAATCAATAGATTTGACAGAGAGGCTTTTTCCTTAGGAATATGTCATGGGAGAAGATGAAGGTCATATGGACATAATTGCATTTCGTTTTATGATCAAATAATATGTTACCATGCATTATTGATGCATTCATGTCCAGTGCTGGAGTTATGCTTTAGATATGTGTGTCTCATCTACTGTAAAGTGGCTCCTGTCAGGGCACTGATGCTGTTGTCATGACAATATGGTGAAAAATCATGGTCAGAAATTGTGGAAAATTAATCGAATTGGTAACTCTGTTTCCTGTATTGCTTTGCCCTGTAATAAGATGCATATAAGATAAATGTAGTTCAGGTTCTAAAATGTAATGGGCTGAGTTTGAAGCCGTCATAAAATACTTACATGTGACAGTATACATGTCATATACAGTATCTCATAAAAGTGAGTACACCCCTAACATTTCTGCAAATATTATATCTTTTCAGGGGACAACACTATATAAATGAAATTTGGATGTAACTTAAATTAGTCAGTGCACAGCTTGTATAACAGTGTAGATTTTCTGTCCTCTGAAAAGAACTCAGCACACAGCCATTAATGTCTAAATAGCTGGCCACACAAGTGAGTTCACCTCACAGTGAGCATGTCCAAATTGTGCCCAATTGTGTCAGTGTCCCTCCCTGGTGTCAAATGACACGTCGGAGTTACAAGGTTCCAGGTGTGAATGGGGAGCAGGGCTCTTAAATTTGGTGTTTTGGGTACAATTCACTTATACTGGCCACTGGATATTCAACATGCCACCTCATGGCAATGAACTCTCTGAGGATGTGAGAAATAGAATTGTTGCTCTAAACAAAGATGGCCTAGGCTATAAGAAGATTGCTAACACCCTGAAACTGAGCTATAGCACAGTGACCAAGGTCATACAGCGATTTTCCAGGACAGGTTCCACTCGGAACAGGCCTCACCAGAGTCAACCAAAAAAGCTGAGTCCAAGTGTTCACCATCATATCCAGAGGTTGGCTTCAAAAAATAGATGCATGAGTGCTACCAGCATTGCTGCAGAGGTTGAGGAAATGGGAAGTCAGCCTGTGCATACACCATCAACTTGGTCTGCATGGCCGTCGTTTCAGAAGGAAACCTCTTCTGAAACTGACGTACAAGAAAGCCCCAAACAGTTTGCTGAAGACAAGCAGTCCAAGAACATGGATTACTGGAACCATGTCCTGTGGTCAGATGAGACCAAAATAAACTTATTTGACTCAGATGGTGTCCAGCATGTGTGGTGGCACCGTGGTGAGGAGTACCAAGACAACTGTCTTTCGCCTACAGGCAAGCATGGTGGTGGTAGCATCATGGTCTGGAGCTGCATAAGTGCTGCTGGCACTGGGGAGCTGCGGTTCATTGAGGGAAACATGAATTTCTGATGGGGGCAGTTTTGGAGTCTCATTTTCTCTGTAGCTTTTAATCAATGTTTTAAGTTCAGGTTTGGAAACTCCTGATTTTTCACTTGTTTTCCTTTGACATCTCCTTATGCAGATGCAACATCTCAGAATATCTACTGAAATATCTACTGAAAAATAAATAACTAATTAATTACCATTTTGACTAGAAATCGAATAAATTAAGTGTGGTCTCCAACTTAAACACAGTAGTGTATATAGAAGTATGACAACTCAAAGAACCATTTGAGAGCTTCGGTGGTTCTTCATCTGGTTAAATGGTGAAGAACTTCAAATGATTTTATTTGAAGACAACGTAGCACCAAATAGGATTTCACTACTTTTACAAGCCAAAAAATGACTTTTTATGCAACAACCCATTTTGTTGAGAATGTATGAATGGTACTGGCAGAAGGTTTGTTTATTGCAAAAATTTTTAATGATGAATTAAATTGTTTCTTAAACATCTTTGAATTTTTTTAAATATTTAATTTTTCTGCCTTTTACAAAATCTTGTGTAACAACATTACCCTAACTGGTAAAATCACTGTTACATGTGGCTTATTACTTTTATTTATCATGAATGACCTGCCTTGCTGCCCAATCGAGTCCAGCATTCTAAAGTGTGGCCTACTTGGACGGCATACGTCAGCTAAAAAAACGATTAAGTGTGTCTTAAACCCCCCATCCTCCTTTGTGTGCACTCAAACGTATCCTCTTAGTCTAAAGGTCATGGATGTTTTTAAGATATCCCGTTGATGGTGCCTTCAATAAAAGAATGGATGAGAACTAAAGGAGGGACCTAAGGCGTGGGTTTATCTGGAGATGAAATCTGAATCACAGGAGATTGAAAGGAGTCCGGCGAGTGGAGTGGAGGCAGCAGCTCACTCATGGCTGCGTGACTGACTGTGTGTATACCTGGGGAATATTGGCTACATTTTTCTTTGTAATATGAACGTTGTTCTTGGTCCATAATCACATTTTTTGTGCCCAGCTGACTCACTGTGGTCATCGTAACCTCCTTTCTTTGCTTTTTCTCTGCACATGCACCCACGCCTCACGATTCCTCAACAGCAGTACTCAGACAATAACACCTCTCAGAACACTTCTTCTCTTCACTGGAAGCCTGACATCACTGTGTTACACACGTCTGTGTCCGTGGCATTTTACTGTGAAGCCAAGAGTGTAGGGAAGAACTGGATACTGTATCAGAATCTGAAGAATAAGGATCTTTTTATTTGCCATGTACAAGATGTACAGGGGATTTTTTGTGCAAGAGTCAATATTGATTTTAAATAAGAAAGAATAAACAATAAACACAATTATTCACATGCTACATAACAAATAGAATGCTGTGTATATGATTATATTTGACTTTCTGAAATGCAAGAGTTTTATATGGCATATAGACTTTGCTAACATATCAAAATATTCCATTTGCTCCCCAGTCAGTACAGTTCATAACTTAACAGTAAAAACAGGCCATTTTCAATTCTTCATTTTTGTGATGTCATTAAAACTAGGGATGCAGCAAAATTTTGCCAACTTGAAAAACTTGAAAAAGACTGAAAAGTTTGAACAAAAAACAAATAATATAGGCCTAAAATGAAGTGTCAAGGTCTAGAATTTTTAGAAATAATTTAATAGTAATACAAATGAGTGATTAAAGTGATTCAAATGTTGTAATTTGTTCCTTTAACTTAGTGCAGCAATTAACACACATGTATTCAAACTGTTGGAGCAGTAGTAGATCAACAGTGAACACATCAGCCACGTGGAACTGTTTCACATTTTGATACTGCTTGGAAAAAATGACAAAATATTCCCAAAAGACAGAAAAGGTATGAAGTATACATAAAAAATAACTGAATTCATTGTCTTGGATGAACAACCGTTCTGTGTCGTTGGGTAGACCTATGTTTGATTTCATAGCACACACTCTAGCCTACTAAACTGTTTAGTAAGTTTATTTTCTGTAAACTGTTCTTTCATTTTCAGCATTTATATACAGATGTATGAAAATGTTTCAGCATCCATAGTGAAATGACATGTTTTGTTGATTTTCTACGTAAAAGTTACACTTCTGCACAATTTAATGCACAATTACTTTTTACTGAGGAAAAACATGAAACAAAATGTGGCCTGTGCAAAAGTTAAACTCAGCAAGTAAATAGAAATTCACATAAAAGTAAGGTAAATAAAGTTCGGCGAGAGGCCCATACGTAGAGTTTTCAAGGAGCTCCAAATTCCCCACCAGCAACTCTGGCAAAATTAAAGAAACAAACTTTGGACATCAAATGGTTCTTGGCTGATTTAGTACATTTGAGATATGTTTAAAAATGTGTAAAACATTTTTGATTAACTGTTACTTTATATTTACATCTGACACAAGATTTTAACAGTATGTCTATGTATTAACTGTATGTTTGTGAACTAAAATATACATAAAATGGCAAATTTATCTTTAAACTTATTAAACTTATTGCTTGATCAGGGTTGGGGGGGTGGGGGGGCGTGCATAGGACTCTACATCTGTCCATTCAGCCCACAGCACTTTAACCCCTCCCATTCATATTAAAGATATAAAAACTGCTTTAGCCTGGATTGCTTCTTGAATTGGGCACAGCGCAGTGCAGCTTTAGACTTTGGGGGAAATCTTACTAAATGTAAGATACGACCCCTTTAATATGCTTATTGTTTAAGTTAAGTTAGCGATAGCAACATGCTAGCAGAAAAGTCCATGCCTGTGTTTTTTTGTATATGATTATCCAGCATCTCCTACTGATTCTTATAATACTGTTCACACCATTAAAAATCTGTCATGGCAAAAGAATCTTAGAAATTGTTTCTTTCTTCTTCTTGTAATGTGACTCCAATTTTATTGCAACCTGTTTAAACATTTGTTCTTACACCCCTCACTAAGGCTACGTTGTTTTACAGTCTACTGTATTCTGCAGAGGAACTCCACACATTGGGCTGCTCCAGGCCCCTGTCTGGTTTCATCTTACTGAATAAAGGTCAGGAGTGAAGGACACATTCGGACTTGCTGACAGGAAGACGCCCCAGTGGACAGAGCGATCCTGGCAGGAAGCTGCTGCTGTCCTTCACGCTGTCTCTCCAGTCCAGTCTCCCAGCAAAGGGTCACCAGATCAGTGTGAGGATATCACACTTGCAAATATGCCACCCAGTAACAAATGAAAAAATAAGAACAGCACAAAAAGCAGAAACAGTACACAATACATTTTTCAATTATGGTAGGTTATCAAGATGTGCTGGAGCTGCTAACAGAATGGAAAGTGGTTCTGTGTCCACTGTGTGTGCTAAGGACACTCTTTAGCCTCCTTTCAGGTCAGGATGAAGTATGAATCAAAGTACAAATTAAAGTATCCAGTAACATCTCCAGTATTGCATGACTGAAATGATCTATAGCTGAATAGATGAATATGTCTGTGAAGTAGCTGATCTGGGGTCTGTCAAGTGAAGCAGGTTCATAAAGGGCCTGCTTAGGGCCCCTGAAAGGCCAGAGCAGTCTTGGCTTTGACAACCAAAAAGCATTGCTTTTGAGAAGTAACAAACATTAAAATTGAGGTTATTTGCATACATCATGTTGATATGCAGTCATATTGCTTATATTCACATTCGCAGCTTGCAGCACATCAAAGATAACAGCAAAAGTGAACAGTGAATGTTAGAATGGAGGTATAATAAAATAACGGGAACGTATTAATATTTTGGCAGGTTCTGCTAAGAAGATATGTACAGTTAGGCGAGAGGCCCATGCATAGTTTTCAAGGGGCTCAAAATCCCCTGCAGGCACCTCTGGCAAAACTAAAGAAACAAACTTTGGACATCAAATGGCTCCTGGCTGATTTAGTACATTTGGAATATGTTTAAAAATGTGTAAACCATTTTTGATGAACTATTACTTTCCATCTGACACCAGATTTTTAACAGTATATCCATCTGTTAGTTGTAATTACACACAAACATTAATACTTACCAAAACAAAAAACAACAACCACTTCAAATGCCAAAGGTTACACCTTCTACTCTTGATCTGTCTTCTTCCATCGACCTGATACATGCAATAGGTATTTGTGTTGCGTTATTTTTGATCAGTTATTCTGTGTACACAGTGGTCTGCTCTCCATCCACCACAACAAGCCTCAGTGGAGCGAGTGAGCGCCGCAGTTTATGACCCATCCTTCAATCCATCCGTCCATCCATCTCTCTCCCCACGAGCTGAATAATTTATCACCTGTCTGCTTGAGCCGTCAAGCTCAAAGCCCTAAGTAACATCTGTTCAGTGCTGTCCATCCTTCAGCTCCCTGCCAGCTTCATGTTCTCTTCACCGCAGACCCAGCAGGGCCACAATAACACGGCCAGTGAAGTGTTGTTATGCTGTTTTCAGGTCACAGAGGCCGAAGCAGGACCCAACTGTATTGCATAAACCTTCTAGCTTTGTAATATGGATGAAATTCTTCTTGCTGATTCATTTGATATACATTTCATTCATGAAACGTATAAAATTTACTGTACATTTGGAGTCACAAAGTATTTATATGAGATATTACAGTCCACAAAACAGCCTGTTTGCAGTTTAAAGTGGTGGTAATGGTGGTAATGCGATATATACTGTATATATAGATGCACTTTGTAGTTCTACAGTTACAGACTGTAGTCCGTCTGTTTCTCTGCATACTTTGTTAGCCCTCTTTTACCCTGTTCTTCAGTGGTCAGGACCCCCAACCCCCATGGGCCCTCACAGAGCAGGTACTATTTGGGTGGTGGATCATTCTCAGCACTGCAGTAACACTGATGTGGTAGTGGTGTGTTAGTGTGTGTTGCGCTGGATCAGACACAGCAGTGCTGCTTTTTAAACACTGTGTCCACTCACTGTCCACTCTCTTAGACACTCCTACCTTGTCAGTCCACCTTGTAGATGTAAAGTCAGAGACGATAGCTCATCTGCTGCTGCACGGTTTGTGTTGGTCATCCTCCAGTCCTTCATCAGTGGTCACAGGACCCTACACACAGGACACTGTTAGCTGGATATTTTTGGTTAGTAGATTATTCTCAGTCCAGCGACACTGAGGTGTTTAAAACTCCAGCAGCACTGCTGTGTCTGATCCACTCAGACCAGCGCAACACACACTAACATAATATTTTATGATAAACTCATTAAATAAATGAATATTTTGCTCTCTTTGCAGAAAGTGCCATATTTACGCTTGTCCCTTTGAACTTATTTTTACTTTGAAAATTGAAAAAAACAAAACTCAACTCATCCACAGTTTTTAAAATTTTTGTACATGACTGTACGCCCTCATTCCGCCCGAAGACTGCTGGGATAGGCTCCAGCACCCCCCCCGCGACCCTGACGGAGAAGCGACTTAGAAAATGGATGGATGGATGGATGTACGCCCTCATTTTAAAATGGGCACAAATTAATTTACACATTGCCCATTCAGCCTGCAGTAACAAAGTCACCCATTGCTACTGAAGTGATGTGTTGTGGTGCTGCTGCAGACAGCCTGTGGCAGATGTGTGGGAAGAAGGCAGCAGCATTCAGGAGAAGAAGAAAGATTGCTGACTCTGATAATGCCAGCGAAGGAAATTGCACTCCTCACCCTGCAGTCTTCACATTAGAGTGGGAGTGGTAGATGTGGGGAAAGCGATTAAATGTTGTGCTGTCCCTGGTTGTTAGGAGGCAAATGGATTAATGCAGACTTCCAAAGGGCATTCACATCTGAAAGGAGGGGCTAAGGCTCTTTTTTGTATGATATATTCAGTATTCAGATTTCAGTCTGAAGCCAGGAGTGCTCTCTGTGCCTGATTTCACGTTTGCTGTGTTGCTGTTTCACATTATGCTGTGGCATTTCTGATCAGTTTTTCTGCATACACGGTTAGCTCAGATCCCCCACTCTACACTCTGTCCACAACAAGAAGCCTCAGAGGTTTGCGTGGAGTGAGCAAGAGAGCGCTGTGGCTTACTACCCATACTCTGTGCCTCATGTCACTTTGGAAATAATCTTTCAATCAGAACAGAAGCCATTTACACATATCACGTAGCATATATCATACACATATCCATCTGAGTAAAGAATAGCCTGTTTAGTTATAAAGGCCAAAGGGAGAGGCTGGAAAAGGGTTATGTAGAAAATGAATGATCTGAATTGTTTTTGGTGTATAAAAATGGACTTTGAGGGAAGAAATATGATGCAAGAACAGTGCAGACTATGGGACCGTTTGTAAGATTTTAAAATTATAAAGGAGGAGGAGACTCGTTGAAAAAAAGAATAGAATTTGAGCCAAACACTGCAAACTACCAGTGCATTTTTAATTTTTTACCAGTTATTTCTATACATGTATGTGATACAGAGGGAGTAGGCAGAAGGAGGCAGAGATCTTTTATTCTTTCTCTCAAAAATGAACCAAAACATAAGAACGCTAGGCTGTGAGCTGATAGTTCCCAGATCTCTCTCTCTACCGGGTAAAGAAGCTTGTATTAGTTGAGAAAGAGACACTTATTCACAGGTGTAAGCATTTGCCACTCAGTCCGTGTCCTCACTCTGGCCGAGAACAACCCCCCCCCCACAAACACGCAGACATTAAAGTTGGCAGGTTTCAGCTGTGGCTGACATTATTCACCTTATATGTCTTTATTTTAACATCTTGATTTTAACATCGGTTGATCAGGACAAACTGGACACTGGACACCAGAGCTCAAACTGGACACCTCACCTGGCTTCCTTACTTTCCATTCAAAATGAAGACTGAAGTTTGTGTGGTGTGACTGGAAATAACTGCCCCAAGGTGACCACTGAGTGAACAGACTTTCTTTAAGGACCGTATTATCAGCCGATACTGAGCCCTTACTTTCTATAATAGCTTTTTACTGTAACAATAAAATGTAATTTCTGCCTTTTTCGGAGGACAGTCCATTATGTCACAATGCATCTTTCACTTCCATCATTTGATGGAATATATTTAGATATATTTATGATTTACGAAACTGGGCGTCGTCGAAATGTGATGTCAACATCAAACGCTAATTCGGCTCGTAAAAATCCCCCAAAACCCTGATTCAAACAAAGTGTTTAAACAGCGTCATGATTCACACATCAGATCAATCATCAGACTCTTTCCTCACAATAGAGTGATTTCATCCACCTGTGACCATCCATCAGCCAGCAGTCCAGCTCCAAAATCACCCCAAATCCACTCGCTGCTGTTATACTGCTATACCTCTCTGCTTTAAGCCTTCATATTATAAAGAAAAGGTTAAAAATAGTGATGATTTACACACCCAGATCACTCAGAGGAGCCATCACTAGCCAGAGTGAGAGAAACTAACAGCTCTAACATCCCACAACCCAGAAATACAGCTCCAAACACATCCAGATCAAAGTGGAACCTGCTACTAGCTCTCTGCTTTAGCCTTCTTATGGCAACAAATATGGATTGAAAGCTGTTTTTCTGTTGGCAGTTGTACACAATTATTTTAAATAAAGAAACCTGCAGCTGCGCTGTTTATTTTATCTCAGCACAACCTTCTTTGAATTGTTTTAACTGTAGGGCTTTCTCATCTGTTACCATTAATTGTTGCCCCTAATTGTTCTCAACACAGAGAGACAACAGTGTCCTAATTCATCTGATACAATTTTTTGATCATATTAAATCAGAATCTTTGAATCAATTGGACACCAGAGGGCCTGCAGAAAGGGGGTTACAAACTGCCGAGCTTTTTTAACTGAATCATTGCACTTAAGATGATTAAATAAAAGTAGGCAACATCATCAGGACATACATGTTGGATTTTTTTCCCCTTTAATATACCATAATATTCCTGCTGATATCGTCCCAATACCTGGTGTCTGATCAATGCTATCTCTGTCCGCTATATAAGGATCCTTGTTTATCAAAGCAAAACAAAGAAAGAATCAATCTCTCTCTCTCTCTCTCTCTCTCTCTCTCTCTCTCTCTCAGTTTGATGCAATTTCTTTGCCACCTGCTCTGCTGCGCTAATAGCGTTCCCTCTGATCATTTCTTTGACCTTGCTTTCAACTCCTATTGCACGGCGCTTTGCACCCTGGTTGGAGGGCTAAAAGAAAACTTGGCTGTGGGTTCTGGCAGCACTCTTACACGAGCTGGGCTCAAAAAGTAGGCCTCTTCAGGTAAATGTAGGTTTTGTAGCTGTTAGGGTATCATGATATCAAAGTGACTTTAAAACCTGCAAATGGTTAACAGCTCAAAGACACACAAGCCACCACTGCTTTTTCAAGGCTGCTGCAGGAACAAGACTAACGGCGATAGGATCTGTTTCATATTTTGAGAGGCAGAATCCATCATTTGAATGTAAGGAGTGCAATTTCCTTTGCTGGCATTATCAGAGCTGGCAATCGTTCTGTTTTTTTTTTTTTTTCTGAAGGCTGCTGTCTCCCTCTAGTGCACACTCAGCTATAGCCAGGCTCTTGCAAATGGATGATTCTGGTAAGGAGTCTGTCACACCATAAAATATAAGGCCACAGTTTCTATGTAGTGTTGTATTTTACCATCGCTGACAAAAGAAAACCATGCATATCCATTTTTGACCATTTTTATTTTTCTACATAATTTTAAGCCACCAGCTGTCATGTGTATTGTGTGAAAATTTTATAATGAATAGACCAATAGAAATGCTCTAAAATCACTTGAAATAAAACCTCTTTACATTAACTTACATAAAAAGGTGAGAGCGTTTTTGCCCTCTCCTGAAAAGTTATTGTTTTGGAGATTTTTCTTCGAACAATGACGATATACACTGTATGATTATACCACAAAAAACGTCAGAGACCACTCTTCTTTTATTTACCTTCCAGGTAATAATTAAGAACATGAGATAAAAGGCACTTAAAGCTTTCGTCTTTGAGAGAGAGGAGAAAATCAAGAACGACTCAGTGCTATGGATCTTAAAGGATGTGGATCTGTCTAGAAGCCTCACTGAGAAAAGTAGACGGGCAAAATAGAGGAAAAATTGCAAATCAAACAAAGAATCTGCTGATGTGGTGAGAACAATGGGCTGACCATTCCAGAGTCCAGACATCAGCAGTACCGAATCTGTCTGGGATTATTTAGATCATGAAAGTCAGAAAATACAACCAACATCTAAGACTGAACTTTGGAGGTTTAGGTAAAGCGTGGACACACTAAATAGAATAAAAGATATTATATTAAGTTGCTGAAGCTGCTGTTAAATATGTCTTTGTGAAGGAAGGGCTGACTTTTGTATAGTACATCAAAGTGTCACATTGCTGCTGAATAAATTTGGTAAAATTTGCACATATCCACTATCAGCTATTTCTCTTTCTGGCCCATTGCAGAAAGGCCTGTTAGCTGTCGGTTAAGATTTGTTGTTATGAGCTTTTCATGATGATGAGCTGCTGCGGCTAATTTAATGCTGATGTTAATTTGAGCCTCATACAGCTCCTTGCCTAATGGCTCCTGCTTCGTTCCACGTAGACATCCACCTCGCTTTGCTGGAATCAGGGCAGGGCTGGAATTAGATCAGCTGCCCCATGGGCCGCCTGTAGTCAGGAGAAACCCGTTGTCCTCTGCTGCCAAATACAGCCTGTCCCTATGTCCTCTCACAAGCCTACAGAGCAACAGCCGTGCTCAGAATCAGACAGCAGCTGCTCCCTGACTGGACTAACAATGAAAATATGCTTCACTTATAAAATAACCTAGAGTTTCACTCAAAAGTCATTGAGTCAGTATTTTACACTGTGGAATGAATGTGTATTTTGCTGTGTAAAAGGCAAAGACCACCCTTTTATATGTATAATTTCAAGTCAAAATAAAGTACCAATAATTAATTTTCTCAGCAGTAGGAAAATTATTAATAAACACTTAATGGATTATCAGTAACAGATCAACAATATATCAGTGAAGTAGCAGTACTGACGCATCTGAGTACATTGAGGTAAATACCTTAAAGATGTTCTATTCATACTTATATTAAGTAGATTTATTGTTGATATGTCACTTCCATTACACAAAACCTAACCTCACCCAACACTTAACCCTAACTTTAACCTCACCCAACACTTAACCCTAACTTTAACCTCAAGCCAATGCCTAATCCTAACTTTAACCTCAACCCAACACCTAACCGTAACTTAAACCTCGACCTAATGCCTAATCCTAACTTTAACCCCAACCCAACACCTAGCCCTAACTTTAACCTCAACCCAACACCTAACCGTAACTTTAGCATCAACCCAACACCTAACCGTAAATTTAACCTCAACCCAACACCTAACCCTAACTTAAACCTCAACCCAATGCCTAATCCTAACTTTAACCTCAACCCAACACCTAACCGTAACTTAAACCTCAACCCAATGCCTAATCCTAACTTTAACCTCAACCCAACACCTAACCCTAACTTTAACCTCAACCCAATGCCTAATCTTAACTTTAACCTCAACCCAACACCTAACCCTAACTTTAACCTCAACCCAATGCCTAATCCTAACTTTAACCTCAACCCAACACCTAACCCTAACTTTAACCTCAACCCAAAACCTAACCCTAACTTTAACCTCAACCCAATGCCTAATCTTAACTTTAACCTCAACCCAACACCTAACCCTAACTTTAACCTCAACCCAATGACTAATCCTAACTTTAACCTCAACCCAACACCTAACCCTAACTTTAACCTCAACCCAACACCTAACCCTAACTTTAACCTCAACCCAATGACTAATCTTAACTTTAACCTCAACCCAACACCTAGATGTCCATGTCATAAAATGTGTTTTGATTTCAGGTTTCTGACATGACAAGTGAGATTTATGTCAGAAATGTCCGTTTATAATACAAACCAAACTCTCATGTTACAGCTCACTGCATAGCGTCTCTGGCCTTTTTACAGCGTTTTGGCGCTTCTGGAGTGCAGGAATCGCCTAATCAGGCTTTCTGAGTGTATGGAACGACGGTTTTATTATTGTACTGGTATCTTTAGCCAAGTTAACGATTTTACTTGTCCATGTCGTAAAATGTGTTTTGCTTTCAGTTTTCTGACATGACAAGTGAGATTTATTTCAGAAACGTCTGTTTATAATAGTCCCAAAGTTTTCAGGTTAACCGCTCACTCCACAACGTCTCTCGCCTTTTTACAGCGTTTTGGCGCTTCTGAAGTGCTGGAATCACTTAATCAGGCTTCCTGAGTGTATGGAACGACGGTTTCATTATTGTACTGGTTTCTTTAGCCAAGTTAATGATTTCAATTGTCTATGTCAAAAAATGTGTTTTGCTTTCAGGTTTCTGACATGACAAATGAGATTTATGTCAGAAATGTCTGTTTATAATACTCCCCAAGTTCTCATGTTAACAACTCACTGCATAGCGTCTCTGGCATTTTTACACCGTTTTGGCGCTTCTGGAGTGCAGGAATCGCCTAATCAGGCTTTCTGAGTGTATGGAATGACGGTTTTATTATTGTACTGGTTTCTTTAGCCAAGTTAACGATTTTAGTTAACTTTTTATGATACTGCAAACTAAATCCTTAACTTGGCTAAAGAAACCGGTACAATAATGAAACCGTCGTTCCATTCACTCAGAAAGCCAGGCAAAAGTGGGCAAGCTAGGGGCAACAGTGGCAAGGAAAAACTCCCTCAGAACTGAGGAAGAAACCTTGGGAGGAACCAGGCTCACCAGGGGGGACCCATTCTCCTCTGGTCAAACTACCTACAAGTGATTATACTACTAATATTATCAGCAGTAATATTGATATTAGGAATATCTAGGAGTCTATGAGAACATCAGGGTAGGGTGGGCAGCTCATCCAAGGTAAACAGACATTTATGACATGAAACTCACTTATCATGACAGAAACCTGAAAGCAAAACACATTTTTTGACATGGACATCTAAAATCGTTAACTTGGCTAAAGAAACCAGTATAATAATGAAACCGTCGTTCCATACACTCAGAAAGCCTGAATAAGCGATTCCTGCACTCCAGAAGGGCCAAAACACTGTAAAAAGGCCAGAGACGCTATGCTGTGAGTTGTTAACATGAGAACTTGGGGAGTATTATAAACAGACATTTCTGACAAAAATCTAACTTGTCATGTCAGAAACCTGAAAGCAAAATACATTTTATGACATGGACAAGTAAAATCGTTAACTTGGCTAAAGAAACCAGTACAATAATGAAACCGTCGTTCCATACACTCAGAAAGCCTGAAAAGGCGATTCCTGCACTCCAGAAGCCCCAAAACGCTGTAAAAAGGCCAGAGACGCTATGCAGTGAGCAGTTAACATTAGAACTTGTGGAGTATTATAAACAGACATTTCTGACATAAATCTCACTTGTCATGTCAGAAAACTGAAAGGAAAACACATTTTATGACATGGACAAGTAAAATCGTTAACTTGGCTAAAGAAACCAGTACAATAATGAAACCGTCGTTCCATACACTCAGAAAGCCTGAAAAGGCGATTCCTGCACTCCAGAAGCCCCAAAACGCTGTAAAAAGGCCAGAGACGCTATGCAGTGAGCAGTTAACATTAGAACTTGTGGAGTATTATAAACAGACATTTCTGACATAAATCTCACTTGTCATGTCAGAAAACTGAAAGGAAAACACATTTTATGACATGGACAAGTAAAATCGTTAACTTGGCTAAAGAAACCAGTACAATAATGAAACCGTCGTTCCATACACTCAGAAAGCCTGAAAAGGCGATTCCTGCACTCCAGAAGCCCCAAAACGCTGTAAAAAGGCCAGAGACGCTATGCAGTGAGCAGTTAACATTAGAACTTGTGGAGTATTATAAACAGACATTTCTGACATAAATCTCACTTGTCATGTCAGAAAACTGAAAGGAAAACACATTTTATGACATGGACAAGTAAAATCGTTAACTTGGCTAAAGAAACCAGTACAATAATGAAACCGTCGTTCCATACACTCAGAAAGCCTGAAAAGGCGATTCCTGCACTCCAGAAGCCCCAAAACGCTGTAAAAAGGCCAGAGACGCTATGCAGTGAGCAGTTAACATTAGAACTTGTGGAGTATTATAAACAGACATTTCTGACATAAATCTCACTTGTCATGTCAGAAAACTGAAA